>NC_133800.1:30684610-30919610 GCF_043250625.1 Sebastes fasciatus
ATGTTGGTTTTTCTTTACCATCACAGTAGTATCCTCTTCCTTTTGTTCTCTGTCCCTCCAGAGCTCCCACAGCAACATGTCTGTAAGGATGAGGAGGTTCTTGCTGACCAGCAGCTCTGTATTCAGGAGAGGAACTCCAGTCTGGACCAAGAGGACCCAGAGCCTCCACAGATTAAAGAGGAACAGGAGGAACTCTGCATCAGTCAGGAGGAAGAGCAGCTTGAACTGAAGCAGGAGACTGAGACCTTTATGTTGACTCCTACTGATGAGGAAAGTGACCACAGTGAAGATCAGACTCTGTACTTTAATGCTGATGATACTTTAAGTGCAGCAGAGTCTGTAGTCAACATACAAGTTATAAACACTTCTGTATCGGTACCAAACAGTGACCACCAGCTCCTCTTTCACAACTCTCATGTAGCTGAGAGCCAAGCTCATTGTGCAGAGCCAAAACAGCAGTCAAGACATCACAAAAGCACAAGTCGCAATGTAAACAACTCTAACTTGTTAAAGATTCACTGTAATACTCACACAGGTAAACAGTCTTTTAAATGTGACACATGTGGAAAAGATTTTAATTATAAGTCAAAATTGCAGAGGCACATGAGAGTACACGCAGGTGAGAAGCCGTATTCTTGCAAAACATGTGGGAAAGATTTCAGACTTCCTGGTGACTTAAAAGTCCACGTGAGAACCCACACAGGTGAGAAGCCGTACCTTTGCAAGACCTGCGGTAACAGATTCTGTGATTTTTCAGCATTGAAAAAACATATGAGAATCCACACAGGTGAGAAGCCGTATGCTTGTAAAACATGTGGGAAAGCTTTCAGACAGAACAGTAACTTGACGGTCCATATGAGAACCCACACAGGTGAGAAGCCATTTCCTTGCAAAACATGTGGAAAAGGTTACGGACGTAATAGGGGCTTGTTGCTCCACATGATAAGAGCCCACGCTGGTGAGAAGCCGTACCTCTGCAAGATCTGCGGGGAAAGATTCTTTGGAGTGCTTGAATTCAAAAGGCATATAGGAGTGCATACAGACAATTCGTTTTCTATTTGAACTCACACAAGTCAGGAGCCACATCATTGCAGTTTTTGTGGAAAAAGTTTTACTCAAATGACATACTTGGAAAAACTCCCGAGGATCAATATACAAAGGAGAAACTATTGAGCTGAAACTGCTGTGGAGATGTTTTCACTAACAGAATGAAATACACTTGTAGCAATAGCTTCATCTCTGTAGTTGAATGTAAAATGGTTTGCACAAAGATGACATGTCAATATCATTGTGTAAAGTTTCCAGTCATATGACTGTATTACTTATATTTCTGTTAGCCGCTGTATTTCTTTTAACTATAAAGCAAGGAATCTCTGTCTGTCTTTCTGTATGTCCTACACATATCTCGAGAACCGCTCATCCGATCAACTTCACACTTGGTGGGTGTGTTGCTGGGGACCCCATGGAGTGCTTTGTTGAATTTGGGCACGCGACACATTCAGTATTGATAAACTTTGAATAAACAAGCACACAGCGCTCTGTGCAGCAAGCGAGGCATCAGGGCTCTGCAGGCAGTCCATCATGACGTCAACAGCGTGCAGACCGTGGCTCATTGCAGTTCTTTGCTGGATAATGTCACAACCGGACTTTTCTTCGCTTCCCTTGAGTCAACATAAGCGGATAGCCATCTGGACACAGAATCGAACCAGAGTGTATTTCACCGGTGTGACCATGAGTAAGCTGCGAGTGTGTTTTCCCCCATGAGTAAGATATATGTTGGAGCGAAAGTGTTTCTGGGAAAATCCCAGTATCTCTGGAATCTTTGTTTCACAGTGAGTGCACAGTAGTGGCTGTTAATCTAATGGTGTGATGTGGATAAGAGCATTTTCCAAAATGCAATAAATGTCAGTTTTTCAAAAGATCAGCGTCTTGTACATGTTTAATGTCAGTAGTTCTAGTGTGCAATCACTTCAAAACACTGACAGCTGATGTAGACACAGTTTGAAAGTCAAAATAACATCAACACAAAAGTGATGTTATCAAAAATAACATCACTTTTGTAATGAAATATTTATTAATATCCAAGCTGTATTGGAATTGTTCACTTTTACCCCCAAAATATTAAATATATAATAATTAATTTAGCGTTTCTTACCTTGAACGTGTTTTGCTAGTACTTCCATTTTTTTACTTAACATTTTGAATGCACCATGAATGTGGTATTTAAACTTCTGACTTTATTCTCAGAATATTACGACTTTTTTTTCTTAAATTTATGACTTTATTCTCATAATTCGATATTTTTTCTTAGATTTCTGACTTTATTCTCATAATATTATGACTTTATCCTCATAATATTACGACTTTTTTTCCCTTAAACTTCTGACTTTACTCTCATAATATTATGACTTTATTCTCTAATTTAAAATTAATTTATTTTTCCTCAATGTAGCCCTAATACTCCGTCGTAGTTTTATTATATAATTTGTGTATGAACTTTTTTTTAATTTTCACATTTTTCACATTATTTTGTGACAGATGAAACCGGATGTAACTCTTCTGCAGTAGAAAGCGCGTTCCCTTTAAATCGGTGTAACATCATATTGAGTCCGGCGGAAGTAAGAAGCAGTTAGTAGCAGAGCGGACATAGCTGTTTCTAGCTGTTGGTGTGTTTATCTAATAAAAACCAAAAGGCCTGCATGCTATCTGATGTTTAACTACTTCGCTCACAATGTCTTCCGTCCAGTGCTTCAGAAACTTTATCAACGAGCGACTAACTGCTGCTGCTGAAGAGATATTAGGAGTCTTTGAAAGAACCATCGTCGAGTATGAAGAAGAGATCGACCGACAGCGCAAACTGCTGGATATCGCTCTGAAGCCAGAGATCAAACTACACAAGAAAAGTTTGTTATATTACATTATCCTTTCCTTTGCTAGTAGATCACATGAGGGGATCTGTTTATATTCTTATTCAGTTGATCCTATTGATCAAATGATTACTTCCTGCATGTATTCTTATTAGTATATTTTACTGTATTGCCTTATGATGCTTGTACATAAGTACCAGGGTCTGAAATTAATCTTTTTCCTCACCTGACACTGTGGCAGGTCACTGAACATCTCTACCGGCCATTCATTTTTTCTTTATTTTTTATTATGAGACTTTATTCTCATAATATTACGACTTTTTTTCGCGTAAGCTTATGACTTTATTCTCGTAATATTATGACTTTATTCTCATAATATCACAACTGTTTTTTGTTAAACTTATGACTTTATTCGCATAATATTATGTCTTTTTTCTCTTATATTTATGACTTTATTCTCATATTACAATATTTTTTTCTTAAACTTATGACTTTATTCTCATATCACAACTTTTTTTTCTTAAACTTATGACTTTATTTTCATAATATCACAACTTTTTTTCTTAAACTTATGACTTTATTCTCATAATATTACGACTTTTTTTCTCGTAAGCTTATGACTTTATTCTCGTAATATTATGACTTTATTCTCATAATATCACAACTTTTTTTAAAACTTATGACTTTATTCTCATAATATTACGACTTTTTTCTCGTTTTGTCTGCCACTTCTGAAATCTATATGGAGAACACTTTAAAATTGTCAACACTGAGTCAGTGATACCAGACTGTAGAATTATGGAATATATCATGTAACCTTAATGCATGACTATATTTGGTAACACTTCATTTTACAGGTCCATACATTTTATGGTAATTAGGTGATAATTAGCAAGTTACCTGTTTGCAATTTCTTTGGAATTACTGTCAAATTACCCCAATATTTACCTAATATTTACCTCCAAAACCAAAACTAATAGAAAACACTTCTGATCAGGCACAAATCTCACCATTGTGTGACTTATTGTCTACACAGATGTAACCTGGTAGCTAGTGTCATGATTCAGGTAGTTTTTAAAGAAATTTCAAAGAAGTTATTTGCTCATTATCATCTATTTACCAGCAGACATAGAAATAAAGCAAATCAATTAACTTTGTATTCTTTTCCTGGAAATGTATTAAATAAATTACCAGCTATTGGGGAAATAGCGGAATATAATTATTAAATAATATTTATAGTAAAGTAATTTTCAATAAATGTATAGGTAAATATTTGTATTTAGGCAAGCAGGCAGAGGAGCAGAGTACAGCAGAGACTCCGGCCCTGGAGACCAAAGCTACGGTCTCCCCCGTGACCTCCGACCGCGGCCAACACTGTTTTGCAAGACGGGCTTCACTAGATAGAACTTTGTGGTTTTGGTGCTTCCGTGTAGTTTGTGTTGTACTCTGCGTCTGAACAGCGTAGCTACACGCGAGCACGCATGGGACACTGACCAGGATTGATTTATACATGTAAGAAGTTACAAACAGTCCGTTTAATGCATCAACATGTATAATCTAATATGATGTATAATTATTCAAGTAACATTTTTAATGCAGGACCTGTAACAGAGTATTTTTACTTGGTGGTATTGCTATGTTTACATATGGAAAGGATCTGAGTACTTCTTCCACCACTGGCTTTACATAGGAGCTTCTTTAACCTGACCAATAACAGTGCTTCTCCTGTCCTTCCTTTCAGAGATCTCACAGTTATCTGTCTGTAATGAGGAAGTTCTTGCAGACCAGCAGCTCTGTTTTCAGGAGTGGAACTCCAGTCTGGACCAAGAGGACCCAGAGCCTCCACAGATTAAAGAGGAACAGGAGGAACTCTGCACCAGTCAGGAGGAAGAGCAGCTTGAACTGAAGCAGGAGACTGATATGTTTAAGTTGAGGCCTATTTGTGTGGGAAGGGATCACAGTGAAGATCAGACTCTGCTTCCGGATCCACTGCCACCGACCAACACCGCAGTTATAGTAATAAAATCTGAATCTGACGGTGAGGGCTCAGGTGTATCAGAACCAAACGATGACCACCGCCTTCCTCACAACTCTCGCAGAGCTAAAAGCCAAGACAAAGCGAGAGGGAACCAAGAGAATGCAAGTTCTGATGATCAGAAACCAGAGGACAAATATTTCAAATGTGTATTTTGCGCTGAGGAGTTTAATGATTTCTTGAAGTTAAAAATTCACCTAAGGACCCACACCGGTGAAAAGCGTTTCAAATGTGACACCTGTGGGAAAGGGTTCACCCAGAAGGCTCTGATGAGGAAACACATGATGACCCACACGGGGGTGAAGCCCTTCAGATGCAGAGTTTGTGGGAAGGAATTCAACTGTCAGTCAAACCGCGTCACGCATATGAAAACTCACTCAGGTGAGAAGCCCCACGCTTGCGACACCTGCGGGAAAGGTTTCAGCCGTGGCGCAGACTTGAGGAGGCACACCCGAACTCATACGGGGGAGAAACCGTACAGCTGCGTCTTCTGTGAAAAAGAGTTTTCTTACCACTCATCTCTCACAAATCACGTCCGACTGCACACAGGGGAGAAGCCATATAAATGTATTTGGTGTGGGAAAAGGTTTGCTGTCAGCACAACGTTGAAAATACACACCAGAGTCCATACAGGGGAAAAGCCGTATCAATGCAACATTTGTGGGAGGAATTTTGCTCATAGCACAGGACTGACATTACACAAGAGGATCCATGCACGGGAGAAACAACAGAGCTGACGTTTTTTTTGAGAAAGGTTCAAAATGTGTACAAAGTAAGATTAGACTGGTGTGATTTAACGTAAAATTTGTGCCATATTAGAAGCATAACAGAAAGAGATTCAAGATTTGTAAGTAAAACTGACTCAAAGGCTTATTCAGACATGTTAAATTGCCATCACATATAAACAACGGGGGGTGACTTACTGACATACAGGTCTGTTTATTTACCATCCAGCTCTATAAGAAATATGTCACTACCTGCATGCTCCCTATATGAGCGGACGCATGCCATTCAAATGTAGGTGATAAGTAATCAAAATAACTCCCTACGCATGGCTAAAACTGTTCATGAAATAATTATTTGAAATAAACAAGGAAATATTCCAAACATACACTGGTCCCAGATTTTCTGTTTTCTTTTTCTTTCTTTTCCCTTACATGATTTATTTATTTGAATACCTTAGGTTTTCAGTCAGAATGTGTATCTGTGTTTTTTATTTTTTTTTTCTGTGGATTTGTAGAAATTACACTTTCATTTTTTTTATACTTTATTTTTTTCCCTTTTTTCAAGGTTGTTTTCATACATGCAATTTACAGTTCGTAATTACAACAGTTTATAAACCAATTTTTAAGTAGATGAGCTTATAGACAAACTCATTAAGTACACTAGAGAAAACAACTTCAACATTCAAAATTTAAATAAAATTAAGAAAAGAAATGATAATAATAATAATAATAATAATAATAATAAAAAGAAAGAATAGAGTTAAAAAAACTAAAACAAAAAACATCAAAAAACAAAAAACAATAATAATACAAAAATACGAGAGTAATAATATGAAATTACTATTTTAATGTGAAAATTCAACAGGAAGTTGTATTGTTGTTGTTCCTGCCAGGGAAAAAAACACGGAAGTCGTTTGAGCTTATTCTCCACAGCAGAGAGAAATATGGATTCAGTTGAGAATCTGAGAAATGTGATCAACGAGCGACTAACTGCAGCTGCAGAGGAAATATTAGGCATTTTTGCACAAACTGTATCAGCATACGAAGAGGAGATTTATCGTCAACGCAAACTGCTGGATGTCGTCTTGAGGCCTGAGATAAAGCTGCACAGGACAGGTGTGTAACAGTCAATCATGTTCATTATAAAACTGCTATTCGTTGCACACATGAATAAAGACTCGGTAAATAATTATTTTCTTCCTTTGCTTCACATGCTGCAAAGTACCCAGACATTACAGTCGCTGGAGATGAGTTAGTCGAGGTTGCTGAAAGAAAATCAGTCTATATGATGGAGTTATACTAAAGATTAATGTTTTTTGCTTTAATTTGAATGGCCAGGATGATTTATATTTAATAGTTATCAACATTTTGCACACATATTCAGGTTTCCCCCTGGATTTATAGAGGGTTTAGGAGCTGTGCAGCTGTCCTCCTATATTATGGTTGCATTGATGTTGACTTGACGATTTAATATTGCAGTTTAATATTAGCTTTGTACAACCGAAAAGCATTTTTTTTTTCCTTTTTATCTTTGATTTAACAGCA
Organism: Sebastes fasciatus; assembly: GCF_043250625.1. Taxonomy (NCBI): domain Eukaryota; kingdom Metazoa; phylum Chordata; class Actinopteri; order Perciformes; family Sebastidae; genus Sebastes; species Sebastes fasciatus. Next base: position 30,691,783 of record NC_133800.1, read on the forward strand.
GTGTCTTGCATCTTCTTGTCAGCACAATATGTGAAATACAAAGGAAAACACGTTTAGGATGTTGTGCGTCGAAGCACAACATCCTAATCGTGTTTCCCTTTGTATTTCCTTTATTTTATATTATATTATATATTATTATTATAATTATAATTATAATTATAATGATATTATATATATATTATATTATATTTTATATATTATTTTATTTTATTTCCTTTATTTAATATGGGATTTATTTAATATGAAATTATTACACTAAATATCATGTATTTGCCATGTCGTTATTGCTTATAGCCAATCATTGCCATGACAATATATACTGCCCTCCCGCGCTGACCACGAATAACTATACATCTATGTAAGTTTTATTTTGAAATGATTTACCGGAAGTTACGTATGCTATAATATCTGCAGTGACGCTACTTTGACTAATTTAGCAGTTCATAGCTGTCACCACTAGAGAGCAGCAAACACTCGTGATTTTAAATGCACAGATCAACATAGAGGCAGACTCAGAAACTGATAATAATAAAAAATATACATTATTCAGGTTAAACAACTGGTAAATAAAAATGGCCTGTTACTAACTTGACCTGTTTATTTAAAATCACGAGTTTTAATGTCCTCTAGTGGTCACAGGCAGGAACTTTATTAGACTTTGTCAAACTAGCACCATTGCAGACTTTAATAGGATTAATACAGTTATCAATACAGATTATATTCTTTAGAGGTATCGATAAGACAATCATATGTTCATAATATTATCTGTATTTCTAATGTATACTTTGTTATAAAATAATATAAAGCCCTGCACCATGTAATGTGCTAAGAAAGTATACATTTCCCAGTAGCAGTATGTTATCATGGCTGTACTGATGCTAACTTGATGAATTTAATATTGCAGTTTTTCACAGTGACCCCTAGAGAGCAGTAAACACTTGTGATTTTAAATACACAGGTCATCTCTTTGCTTTGTACAACATTTTGTTTTGCCTTTTACCTGAGATTTAACAGCATTGACTTCTTGTTAATCCCTTGCATCTTCTTGTCAACACAATATGTGAAATACAAAGGAAAACACTATTGGGATGTTGTGCTTCTTTTTCTTTATTTGTACAAAATAAGTGTCGCGAAGAAGCGTCCAAGAAAAGTTTCTGAACTGGATGCTCCAGATAACAAAAGAAAGCATTCAGAAGAGGGATTAAAGTTTTAAAAAAAATGTGCACAAGCAGCGGCGAGCTCACCTGTAGGCATGTGTGCCAGTGCGGGAAAGTCGGCTCAGACACCACAACTCCAGTATACTGCGAAATACAGAGAACTTTCCCTGGCGACGATAGGCTTAATCAGCATTGTGTGAACTCATATGGCAAGGGCTCATTCATTTATATGTAAAAGTCTGCAATCCAGCTTTAATTTGATTATTTTGAATGTGATTTTGCATACTTTGCATCCCATGATATATACCGGTATTGGTATCAGCAAGCCTTTTGTTGTCTGTCCCTCCAGAGCTCCCACAGCAAGATGTCTGTAAGGATGAGGAGGTTCTCGCTGACCAGCAGCTCTGTATTCAGGAGAGGAACTCCAGTCTGGACCAAGAGGACCCAGAGCCTCCACAGATTAAAGAGGAACAGGAGGAACTCTACACCAGTCAGGAGGGAGAGCAGCTTGAACTGAAACAGGAGACTACTTACGAGGAAGACTGGACTCAGCTATTGGCTCCTGATCAAAATGAAAGTGCAGCACAGACTGAGCCTCCAGACAACATTTCACCAAAAAGGACAAAATCTGAATCTGACAGAGAGAGCGTTGGAGGACCAGAACAAAACACTGACCATCAGTTCATTTTTCACAACTTTCACGTAGCAGATAACCGAGATCACACAAGTGGCGACCATGGAAATGGGTTGCATTGGTTGAAACACAAGGGGACCAAACTAAGCGACAAACCATTCAAGTGCAACAGCTGCAGTAAAGACTTTTATTTGTTCACACATCTTAAAATTCACATGACGACTCACACTGCCGAGAAGCCTTTCAGTTGCACAGTCTGTGGAAAGGGATTCAGTTTCAAGCGTAACCTCAAACGACACATGATAACCCACTCAGGCGAGAAGCCGTACGCTTGCAGCCAATGTCAGAGGACTTTCCGGCGCTTCGAACATTTGAAAGTTCACATAAGGAGTCACACAGGTGAAAGGCCTTACAGCTGTGTTTACTGTGAGAAGGCGTTATCTTCGAGCTCGGCCTTGACGAAACACGTCCGGTTGCACACGGGTGAGAAGCCTTAGAGCTGCAGCATTTGGGGAGAGCTTTTACACTTTTACAATAACAAGTGCCGCCTCGAAGGAAATGAGTTCACGAGCGGCTGCTCAACCATGAAGAAGCAGATAACTGTTTACACAGACACTTGTGTGATGCTTCTGAGTGTATCATTGCAGACTTGACATGTTGAAAAGAGAGTTTTAGCTACAAATGTTTGACTTTATTTACCAGGAATTCTCGTTCCCTGTGGCTGTAGATCATCACATGTTCCCACAGTCAAAACATTTTGTTCCTTGCAGTATCATATCTCTGATCAACACGTTTCATCCCAACTCGTCACATACTGACGCTTTGTCTTGCCACTTGGCGTCACTTTAGGATCAGGCATCAAAACCACTAAAGTAAGGTTTAGGAAAAAAACTACATGGTTGGGCTTTAAACTACTATGATTGTACAGTGAAAATGACACTGAACGTTGTGAACAGGGGACACGAACGAACAGCTGATTGTAACGTGGCGCACGGGACACAAACGGAGAAAATTGTTTGACAAAACAAACAAACTGACAGAGTAATCGATCACAAAGATAATTAGTTGTAACTATTTACAAAGCTTTAAGAGCTAATGGACAAAAAGCTAGAACAAAGAAGCTATTGTCCAACTTTATTTATTGTCTTTATTTTATATAAAATAACCGGTGTGGATATTTACAAGCTTTAATTGTGCGTAACAGGGATGTGTCAGTAATTCACCTCGGTGAATCAGAAATGTAATGTAGTATTTAAAGTTATACAAGACGGTGTTGATAAACAAATCTCAGTGGATGGAGAAACGTAGAGTGTAGTGAAATTTACATTTGTTTGAATGTTGATTAATTGTCCTTTTTTTAAAAAAATGAAATAAAATTAAAATTTAATTAAATCAACTTTGGTTCTATTGACATTTAATTGTGTTTTGTTTGTTGTATTGCTTTTATTGTTGAGTATCTTCTTTCGTTTTATAAATTGTATTTTCATGCAGTGTACTATTATGTATTTTTTGTTATTAACAGTGAAGCACTTTGGAACTGCTGTTTTGAAAAGTACCATATAATAAAGTATATTATTATTATTATTATTATTTATAAACTGCTAATAAGAATCAGGTTTTCTTTATTTTAAAAATGACACATGAAAATACTGTAGAAGATAACACACTGTTTTTAGCACACACTCCGGGACAGTAGGTGGCTGTATGAGTTACAGAGGTTGTTTATAATCTACTAATGTGGTCGTGTCTCAAAGGTATAGAAGGTAACCTGCAAATTGTGAAATCTGATCTGAGATCTGCAGAAACTTGCAAAAACTCTCGCGAGACTTACTGCCCGACGACCCATCCTATCCTAACCTTAATTATTCGAGATCAATGCTTAACTTTACCTATTAAAGATAGTTTGACACACACATACACAGTTATAATTATATATGACCTTCGAATTAACTTAAAACATTTTTTTTCTTTATTATTGTTATTATTTACTTATTTATTTATTTATTTATTTATCTCACTTATTATTGTAAGTGTTGGTATTATTATTGTTATTGATATTATTATCATGACCTCATCATCATCACCATCATCATCATCTTTATTATTATTCATATTATTAATATATATGTGTATGTGTGTATACTGTATTATATATATATTTTACTCATTTATTTTCTTTTTGTTTTATTTTTGTTCCCCCTATGCTCTACACATAAAAGGAAGGATATCTGTATGTGTGTGCTTGATATGTGTGAATGTGTACAGTATATGTGTTTAAGAGTAGATATATGTCATGTATGTCCATCTAGCCTCATTCAATGCCAAACACACACACACACACAAACACACACACACACACACACACACACACACACACACACACACACACACACACACGTTCTTCAACCTGCTTTTATCCCCTTGTGTTGTTTTAGTTTAGTTTAGTTTAGTTTAGTTTTGTACTTTGTTATTTGTCTTTCTCTGTATAATATATTTTGGTCTTTTTTATATATGTCCCTGCACATGTCTTCACTTGTTTTTTAATCACTTTATAACACAATAAAATGCCTAACTTTAACTATTATAGATCAATAGCCTCACCTTAAAATCTCGCGAGAGTTTCCCCCAATTTCCAGGTTCCCTTGTAGACACTCCCGTCTAAATGAGGAAGTAAACTGTAAATAGTAAGCACGTTCAGTTCAGCTTCAAAGAGTTGGATGAACTTTTTAGCGAATAAAAGTTCATCTCAGTTTTAATTCAACAATGGATTCAGTCCAAAGTATGAGACAGTTCGTCAGTGATCGTCTCACTGCGGCTGCTCAGGAGATATTAGGAACCTTTGAGAGGAAAGTAGAAGATTTAGAGACAGAAATCGCTCGACAGCGCAGAATACTGGACGTCGTTTTGACACCTGAGCTCAAGTTACGACGGACAGGTGGGTAAAAGATCATCTCTAATGAAGACAGTTGTGTGTTATATGTGTATTTCTTTAACTATGTATAGTCCCACTTTACAGAGGTTGAAAATTGTAACGGATTATGTGGTTTAGAGAGATTAAAGCTGTGATGGATTAGTGTACAGGTGATCAAAACACGGATTCGCTACGTGTGTCCACATTGTTTGTACACTTTAATGTGCTTATTTCTGACGAAATACTATCACACGTGATATGTCATTACATGCGGAAGTCTCTGTTCTCCTGTCATACCGGGTCACATCCTCCAGAGGGCAGTAAATACCAGTAAATACCTTCTTTTAATACATCCATGGTAAATACACGCATGACAATTATTAGCAGGCTGTTAGCTGTTGCCCCTAGCAACTGCTGTTGCTACTGTTGCTAGGGGATGTAACCAAGTACATTTACTCAAGTACTGTACAATTTTGACTTACTTGTAATTTACTTGAGTATTTCCTGCTTATTTTCTGCTACTTTAGCCTTCTACTCCACTACATTTCAGAGGGAAATATTGTACTTTTTTTTTACTCCACTACATTTATATACTGTTATAACTACTTTATTTTTTTACATAAAAAAAAACACACATGATAGGATGTAATACTTTACTTGAAATCTACCCAGTAGTATACAAAGTATCTCCAAGATGAGGATCCACAACATTAAAATGCTCTTACATGTATGTGTTAGTGATACAAACAGAATAATATAATATTCTATTACACTGAAAGGAGCCATTCTGCATAGTATAAGCACTTTTACTTGTGATACTTTAAGTATATTTTGCTGATAATACTTCTGTACTTTTACTTAAGTAACATTTTGAATTTGGGACTTTTACTTGTTGTAACAGAGTATTTTTAGACTACAGTATTTCTACTTTTACTTAAGTAAAGTATCTGAGTACATCTTCCACCACTGACAATAATCAGTGTTGGAAAGTAACTAAACATACTGTAGGCTATTACTCAAGTACTGTATTTAAATGCAGTTTTGAGTTTTTGAAAGAATTAATCAGATCCTTTACTTCAGTAAAAGTACTAATACCACGCTGTGAAAATACTCCACTACAAGTAAAAGTCCTGCATTCAAAAACGTATTTAAGTAAAAGTATGTAAGTATTATCAGCAAAATGGACTCAAAGTATTAAAAGTAAAAGTATTGATCATGTAGTAAAATGTTCCCTATCAGTGTTTTACTATTATATGTGATGGTTCTGGATTAATATTACTGCTGCATTAATGTGCATGTTGCATTTTACTCCTGTAGGTGTTTTTAACTATTTTATATACTGTTGGGTAGTTTAATCTACAGTGATGCATCATATTCTATAAGTTCATCATATGTTTGTAGCATCGCTGTCCTGTGAGAACCACATACATGTATCTCTAAAAAGTCAACTTTTCATGAGCTCAGAAAATCAGCCCTGTTTTCAGTTTTGTGACGATGCTTTTTCCAGCTGATCCAAGAGGCTTTTTAAATATTTTATTTATTCACATATCTTGAGGTCAGATGTCAAGGCACCCCTTTGAAAATGGTCAGTTTTTCCTCGCCAAAATTCAGCGCAAATCTGCAGTGTTATTTAACCTCCTTCGTGACAAGCTAGTATGACATGGTTGGTACCAATGGGTTCCTTAGGTTTTCTTGTTTCATATGATACCAGTATCTTCCCTCTGGCTTTCAAACTAAGCCTGCTACAACCTCCAAAACATTGATTGCGTTAATGTGTTAAAGAACTTAGTGGAGTTAAAACAAATTTGCGTTAACACGTTATTATCGCCTATAACTATTTTGATATTCAATTAATCGGTTTGAGTAATTTTTTAAGAAAAAAAAAGAGTAAAAATTCTCTGATTCCAGCTTCTTATATGTGAATATTTTTTTGTTTCTTTACTCCTCTATTTGAGTTGTGGACAAAACAAGACATTTGAGGACGTCATCTCGGGCTTTGGGAAACACTGATCATCATGACATTTTTCACCATCATCACCATCATCATTTTCTGGCTTTTTATAGACCAAACAACTAATCAATTAATTGAGAAAATAATCAACAGATTAATTAATAATGACAATACTCATTAGTTGCAGCCCTAAAATCTAGGCTATATATATATTTACATTTCATCATTGTCCCATTCTTTTGTCCTTCCATTCAGATCTCCTACGCACTCATGTCCCTAAGGAGGAGGTTATCCTGTATCAGCAGCAGCAGCAGCAGCACCATGCGACGAGATCCAGATTGGTCCCACCAGATCCTCCACCGATTAAAGAGGAACATGTGGAAATGTGCATCAGTCAGGAACAACCGCCGCTTGCACAGCAACAGGAAGCTAACGCCTCTAAGGTGACTCCAACTTGTGAGGGAAGTGTCCACAGTGACCGGTCTCAGCCTTTGGACCCTGACCAAACTGAGAGTGCAGCGACTAAAGATCCTCAATCCAGCATCTCAAACAAAGATATATTATCTGGGTCTGACAGGGAGAGTTCTGCAGCATCAGCACCAAGCACTGACCAGCAGCTCCTCTCTCACAAATCTCCTGTGAGAGCTGAGAACCAAGATCAGATAACTTGTAACCATGGAAGTGCAACACCCGCCAGAAATATTGAGTCAACACCAAATAAGAAAAGCAACGACGAGGACACAACATCAGCTACAAGTACAGCACAAACGTCTGAAAAGAAAAGCAACGATGGGAACACAACATCAGCTACAAGTACAGAGCAAGCGTCTGAAAAGAAAAGCAATGATGGGAACACAACATCAGCTACGAGTACGGAGCAAACGTCTGAAAAGAAAAGCAACAATGGGAACCCAACATCAGCTACAAGTACAGAGCAAACGTCTGAAAAGAAAAGCAATGATGGGAACACAACATCAGCTACGAGTACGGAGCAAACGTCTGAAAAGAAAAGCAACGATGGGAACCCAACATCAGCTACAAGTACAGAGCAAACGTCTGAAAAGAAAAGCAACGATGGGAACACATCAGCTACGAGTACGGAGCAAACGTCTGAAAAGAAAAGCAACGATGGGAACCCAACATCAGCTACAAGTACAGAGCAAACGTCTGAAAAGAAAAGCAACGATGGGAACACAACATCAGCTACGAGTACGGAGCCAACACCACATGGGAAAGATAATGAGAACACCACCTCAGATGAGACACCAACTACAAAAGGAAAGAGTAAGCCAACACCAAATAAGAAAAGCCAAGATGGGAGACAAACCTCAACTGGAAGTGTTGAGCCAACATCAAATGAGAAAGGTAACAATGAGAACCCAACATCAAGTGGAAATAGTGAGCCAGCACTAAATAAGAAACATAATGATGAGAACACAGTGTCAATCAGAAGTACTGAGACAACACCACTAAAGAGTGGTGGTGGGAAAGCAAAACCAAATAGAGGTACTGAGCCAACGCCAAATAAGAAACCAGATAATGTAAAAACAACATTAGCTACAAGTACTAAGCCAACACCACATAGGAAAGGTAACAAAGAGAACCCAACATCAAGTGGAAATAGTGACCCAACGCTAAATAAGACACATAGTGATGAGAACACAACATCAAATGGGGATACTGAGCCAACACCCAATAAGAAACGTAGCGATGGGAATAAAACCAGTGGTACTGAGCTAACAGCTAACCAGAAACATAATAGTGAGAACACGACATCAACTAAAAGTACAAAACCAACACCAAATAAGAAAAGTAACGATAAGACCACAACATCAGCTAGAGGCACCAAGCGAACACCAAATGAGAAAGGTAATGATGATGACCCGACATCAAAAGGAAATAGTGATCCAACACCAAACAAGAAAAGCCAAGATGGCAGACCAACCTCACCTGGAAGTGTTGAGCCAACATCAAATAAGACATGTAACAAGGAGAAGACAACATCAGCTACAAGAACTCAAACAACACCTCAGAAGAAATGCAAAGACAAGGACATAACATCAAATGGAAATACTGAGCAAACGCCAAAAAAGAAACGTAGCGAGGGGAATAAAACATCAGCCAGAAGTACTGAGCGAACGCCAAATAAGACACGTAGCGATAAGACCAAAACATCAACTACAGGCACAGAGCCAACACCAACTAAGAAACGTAACAATGAGAAGACAACATCAGCTAAAAGTACTGATCCAACAGCAAATGGGAAACCCAACGATGGGGAAATAACAGCAACTACAAGCACTAAACCAGCACCGAATAAGAAACGCAATGGTGGGAAAACAACGTCAACTAGAAGTACTGAGTCAACATCAAATAAGAATTGTAACAGTGAGAACACAACATCAGCTAAAAGCACTAAAGCAGCCCCGAATAAGAAACCCAAAGATGTGAAAATAACATCAACTACAAGTACAAAGCCAACACCAAATAAGGAACGTAATGATGGGCGCGCAATGTCTACAAGAAGCAAGGTGTCAACAGCAAATAAGAGACAAAACGATGACAGCACAACGTCAAATGGAGGTACTGACCCAACACCAAAAAAGAGACGCAAGGATGGAAAGACGACATCAACCACAAGTACAGAGCGAACACAAAGTGAGAAACGCAACAATGGAAGTACTGACCCACCCTCAAAGAAGAAAGATGGGAAGACATCTGGCCGTAGCATCGAGGATGATGATAACCCCTACAAGTGTGACAGGTGCGGTAAAGTGATGACTAATTTCAAAAACTACAAATTTCATATGAAATCCCACACTGTTGAAAAGACTTTCAAATGCGACACTTGTGGGAAAATGTTCAGGGAGAGTTGGGATTTGAATAAACACATAATAATTCACTCTGAGAAGCCTTTCAAATGCAAGGTTTGCGGAAACGAATTCTTCCGACGTTATAATCTCGACCTGCATCTTCGGGTCCACACTGGGGAAAAGCCGTTCAAATGCGACACCTGCGATAAAAGCTTCAGCACGTGTGTGAACATGAAGAAGCACATGAGAATTCACACAGGTGAGAAGCCTTACATCTGCAGCGACTGCGGGAAGGATTTTGCACATTCTTCGTCTTTCAAAAATCATCTGCGAGTGCATTCGGGGGAAAAGCCCTTTAAGTGTTCCTTTTGCAAGAAAAAATTTGCTACCAATACAGCTATGAGAAGGCACCAAAAGACACACACGGGGGAAAAGCCATTCGGGTGCACTGAGTGTGAGAAGATGTTTGGTCATAAAACAGACCTGAAAATACACATGAGGCTACATACTGGGGAGAAGCCTTACAAATGCAGTACTTGTGGAGAACAGTTCTCCACCTGGATAAAACGCCACAAACACAACAAGAAAGTACATGCAAGTGATACAGAAAGCTCCACTGATTAAAAACCTGTCTGCATTTGATACACCATACGTAAGATACAAGTAAATGAATTACACTAAAGTAGAATTGCTACTGCAAATTTTTCATTTTATTTTAAAGTGCTCCAACAATTTAGCATTGCACTCAGGGATGACAGTTAAGAAATGTAAAAATCAGACAAGCAGAAAGCAGAATCAGACATATCGTCTTTTTTTTTTTTTTCTTCTTCCTTGTCAAAATTGGATGCCTACATTTCCCACAATGCAGCACATCTGCAGACAGTTTGGCCAAAGATTTTGGTGTGCTAGTAGCTGCTAATAATATAGCCTTGGGACGCTAGCCTCAGTCAGAGATGAGGAATGGGCTTCAGATTTTTTTCATTCATGTTTTTGTAATTTTTAATCCCAACCGTGCTGACACAATTCATCAGACTTCACACAGCTCTCTCTGGAGCCACAGAGCTTTATCGAGCCTCCAGGACTCAGCAGTTATTGTTCACCTTGTTAGTGTTACACTGTCTTAATAGAATATTACAACTTGTTTCCATATATGCAGTATTAGACCTGTATACAGACTTAAAATAGGTGGAGTTACACTTTAAATTTTCTCTCTTTTTTAGTTTTTACTTCGTGGTCTTGATTGTAAATAAAATCAGCTTTTTTTTGCTGCACAAACTTTAGTGTACTAGCCACTCGCATCGGGTGTTCAGACGGGGAAGCTTTGGTGAGGGTTTGTTGCTTCATGTTAGAAGATGACATACAGTCCAGGAAGGTTGGTTTGAGTAATAGATCTATGAGTTTGAAGGCTTGAACACTGCACAGATGTTTATCACAGTGACAGTCATTTTATCAACATTCATGACGTAAATAGTGGATTTACGCTATTTTTGTTACAAAGTAGTCTACCTGGAATGTGATCTTGCATGTATTTGACTGGCCAACGTGGTACTTTGCCGGATTGGATGCAGTTGCATTGTGTTACAGCTAAACTTGATCCAGCTTTAACTTTTTTTGCTAGACAGCCCTGTGTTCTTTTTTGAGCTGTCTCATTGAAATGAATGAGTGGGCTGCGCTTTTGCACACAATGCCAATATGAGTCGAAATGTGGCCTTATCGCTGTTTTTTTGGGTCTCATGATGGTGACTCAAAATGAATGTCAACATAGTAGTTTAGGACGGCTTCAATTGAATCAAATGTTCAAGCTGTTGTTGTATTTACCACACACTGGAAAACATGCCTGCTTCTGTGGAAGTCTGTTGCCTATTTCCAGAGACAGTCTTGGATCCCATTTTCTGAGGCTATTTATTCATTTGTGGAATATAGACTGTGAATACAGAGAAATTGTCAAACATCTGTACATATTTTTGAACACTGGGATTTAGATTGTTATGACTCTTTTATAGATCTAGAAACTGGAAAGGACTCACAGTTTTGGGCCTTGCAAAGTTTTTATTGTTAAAATACAAAGAAATTATTAAAAATTGTTAATGCAATTTTTCAATGTTATCAGATTTCATATTATTGATTGTAGGCAAATGTTGCTTCTATGTAATGAGTTTGTTTTTAAAAATGCAGTCTATTTCTCTCTACAGCACATCCGTTCTGTAAAACGCACTGAATGCATTGAGGATGTTTTTACTTCATACATTTTTAATAAATTGTAATTACCTTATTTCCTTAAACTGTGTGCTTGTAATTTATATTTTTGGCAGCTGATGGACAGACATTACTGAGGGTGACATGTAGTTGCAGGATGTAAGCTACTAACGTGGCTTTCCTGTAGCTGCCTCTATCACGCAGCACTACCGGTTTGGGTTGATGAGACCGTCTCTCTTTCGATTTTTTTCTAAGGTTATCTCTGATGAACAGATAGATAACCAACAGCTTTGTCAGGAAAGGAAGCGTTTCTGTTCAGATAAGTGACGAACAGTGTGTGTCTGAGTTACAGCCACAGAACTAAAATCCTAATCTCCTGAAAATGTCTGCAATTGAGAGTTTGAGAAAGTTAATCAACGAGCGACTAAATGCTGCCGTGGAGGAAATATTAGGAGTTTGTGAGCAGACTTTAGTTGTGTATGAGGAGAAGCTTGTCCGTCAACGCAGACTGCTGGATGTCCTTTTGAAGCCTGTGATAAGGCTACACAGGACAGGTCTGTAGAAGATCATTTTGTTACTGTAACATTATTCTAACTTGGTTTAGGTGTAAAAAGAAAAAACATCAACAACAAAAAAATAAACGTCAGTTTAAATTTGGACATTTGACAGATGAACCACATTCAGCTGCTGTTGCTGGTTCATCATGTTACTCATTGAAAATTAAAATTCATGTTTTACAAAGCAATCTTAATTGTTATTTTATTGTCAGTGAAACAAGTTCAAATAGGACTATAACAACCAGTGGTGTCAGAAGTAGCTTACTCATATTTTTTACATATTAGTACATGTAGAAGTACGCCTACTGCTCTGTAAAAATTACAAATGAAAGTCCTACATTCAAGATTTCACTGAATTAAAAGTACGTAACAGCAAAATGTACTTGAAGTATTAAATTAAAGTACTTGTTGGACAGAATGGTCCCTTTCAGAGAGTTAGATAGATTATTATGTATATCATATTATTGGAATATTATTATTTATTTAATGTTGCAGCTGCTGGAGGAGGAACATATTTTATAAATTGATCATATTTTTTGTTTGTAAAATGAATCTGAAAAGTACCTTCAGCTGTTAAATACATGTCGTGGAGTAAAATATAAAGTATAAAGTACCCTACAATTAATTAATTAATTAATTAATATAGGCTATTTTTTGGTGTGAAATTGAAGCAAGTCAAGCAGAAGTCAAGGTTTTTTTCATATCTGTCTTGATTTTGCTCTTAGGTTTGTCTAATGCAAGTTAGACAGTTTCACAAAAATACAGTAATGTATGCCAAAATAAGTTAGCCTCCCTACTCAGACCTAAGAGCCACATTTCCATGGTAACGGTCAGTGAATCTTGCTGACCAGTGGCATCAAAGGGTCTTTATAGACCTTTTCATTGCCATTCTGTTGCTAGGGCAACAGCTTCTAAGTTTAATTCCTGTCAGTTACTGCAACCACTGGAAACAGGAAATAGAAAGGGGCCTATTTAAGATGTTTATCTTGTCACGTTTGAAAGGTCTTTATACCTGAAAAATACAGCAAGGTAAAAGCCCAGTTCATCTAATGTCACACTGATGTTTGTCACCATGTGTCACACTTGCATTTTTTTTCTGAATTTGTCTTACACACAGATCTGCATTTGATGGGAACACAACATGAAGTGAAATCTTCCCTCTTTTGCTAGTAATGTTATCTTTGATATAGATGGATAGCAGCTTTGGTAGGACAGAAATGGAAATTTCCATTCAGATAAGGGAAGTAGAAATATTTGAATTCACTTCATTGAAATTAATAAATTGAATGAATGAATTCACTTTATTAAAAATATTTGCACTTGAAAGTTAAGTGAAAAGAAATGTGAGGCCTATTTTTATTGTCAATGTGAGTTTATTTTACGGCCTATACTGAAATTCAGTTTTAGTAGGTCAGGTAACTCAGTGACAATTTAGCCTAGCTATACTCCAATTCTGCTTACAGTTATGATGCAGAAGCAGTGAGTTACAAGGTTCTGTGTCAATGTAAATATTGGTTGTTGTTTTACACAGTACATGTCTCAAAGGAAAGCTAAATTAATATATATATCTGGAGTGAAAAATAAATTAATAAAAGGCCCTCCCTTGTCCCCAAAACAATCAGACCTGCCCCCCTCATCTAAAGAAAATGAACACACAGTCCCCATAGGATAACTTAGGATAAAGTGAAGCTTGGATTGACTTCTCTTTATATTCTACTTTTTATTTATTGAGCAGACCACAGACTACTGGCACTTTTATACTGCCACAGTAGTTAAAAACGGAGTCATATGTCATACACCAAGAGTTATTTTATAGTATATTTCTTAATAAAGCTGCACAAGGGAGAAAGAAAAATCATTAATGTTCTTTGTTTTGTCCCTTCAGAGCTCCCTCAGCAATATGTCTGTAAGGATGAGAAGAAGGAAGTTCTTCTTGACCAGCAGCTCTGTAATCCAGAGAGGAACTCCAGTCTGGACCAAAAGCCTCCCCAGATCAAAGAGGAACAGGAGGACGTCTCCACCAGTCAGCTTGTACTGAAGCAGGAGAGTGCAGTAGAGGATGATCCCCTCGACAAAATCCGTATTGAATGTGTAAGATCTGAATGTGACAGGACGGACTCTGGAGTATCAGACCCAAAGAGTGACCATCAGCTCCTCTCTCACACCTCCCGCGTTGCTGATAACCAAGATCCCAGGAGGGAAAGCCATGGAAACGCAACACCGATGACAAATACTGAGCTAATCCCAAAGAACTCTGGGAACACAATACCAACTACAAATACTGAGCCTAAACTGCCGAAGAAGTCTGGGAACACAACACCAACGACAAATACTGAGCCTAAACTGCCGAAGAAGTCTGGGAACACAGCATTAAATACTGAGCCTGAACTGCCGAAGAAGTCTGGGAACACAACATTAAATAATGAGCCTAAACTGCCGAAGAAGTCTGGGAACACAACACCAACAACAAATACTGAGCCTAAACTGCCAAAGAAGTCTGGGAACACAACATCAACTACAAATACCGAGCCTAAACTGCCAAAAAAGTCTGGGAACAGAACGCCAAAGACAAATACTGAGCCTAAACTGCCAAAGAAGTCTGGGAACACAACATTAAATACTGAGCCTAAACTGCCAAAGAAGTCTCTGAACACAACATTAAATACTGAGCCTAAACTGCCGAAGAAGTCTGGGAACACAACATCAACTACAAATAATGAGCCTAAACTGCCGAAGAAGTCTGGGAACACAACATCAACTACAAATACTGAGCCTAAACTGCCAAAGAAGTCTGGGAACACAACATCAACTACAAATACTGTAAAACCAAAAGAGACCTCTGTGAATACAACCCCAACCACAAATACTGTGCCAAAACCAAAGAAGAAACATAATTCAGAGAATACATCAATTACCAATATTGAGCTAAACCCAAAGAAGTCTGGGAACACATCATCAACTACGACTACTGATACTGAACTGCCGAAGAAGTCTGGGAACACAACATCAACTACAAATACTGAGCCTAAACTGCCTGGGAACACAACATCAACTACAACTACTGAGCCTGAACTGCCGAAGAAGTCTGGGAACACAGCATCAACGACAAATACTGAGCCTAAACTGAAGAGGAAGTCTGAGAACACAACATCAATGACAAATACTGAGCCTAAACTGAAGAGGAAGTCTGAGAACACAACATCAATGACAAATACTGAGCCTAAACTGAAGAGGAATTCTGGGAACACAACATCAACGACAAATACTGAGCCAAAACCAAAGAAGAAACATAATGCAGAGAAAACATCAACTACAAATTCTGAGGCAAAACCAAAGAAGAGCCCAAGGAACACAGAATCAACCATAAGCACTGAGACGAAACCAAAGAAGAATGAGGATGCAAGATCAGCCACAAGCATTGAGCCAAAACCAAAGAGTAAATGTAACAATGGCCATGCCACATTAACTTCAAATCATACACAAAAAACACAAGAGAGTCACCATGGGAACGCAAAATCAGCTGATACTATTGAGCCGAACCCCCAAAACAAACCTTACAAGTGTGACGACTGCGGTAAACCCTTTTCTTACATGAAAAACTTGAAAGTTCACATGAGAATCCACACGGGTGAAAGGCCGTTTAAATGCAGCTACTGTGAAAGGAAGTTCGTCCAGAAGTCGACCTTGAAACGACACACAAAAACTCACACTGGAGAAAAGCCCTTCAATTGCAGCACATGTGGGAAAAGGTTCGCCCAGTTTGCTGCGGTGACTAACCACATGAGAACTCACACAGGCGAGAAGCCGTACGTTTGCAGAACCTGTGAGAAAACATTCAGCTGCGGTGCTAATTTGAAGAAGCACTCGAGGGTTCACACCGGCGAGAAGCCGTACACCTGCATCGAATGCGGGAAGGAGTTTGCAGATTCCTCAGCGTTCAAAATTCACCTTCGAGTGCACACAGGGGAGAAGCCCTATAAATGCCCTCAATGCAGGAAAAGATTCTCAATCAGCATGACTTTGACAAAGCACATTAGAACACACACAGGTGAAAAGCCGTATCAGTGTGACACTTGTGGAACCAGTTTTGCTCAAAAAACAGACTTGATAACACACATTAGGATCCACACAGGCGAGAGACCGTACATATGCCGTTTGTGTGGAGCTGCGTTCATAAGCAACACAAAACGGTGTAGTCACATGAGTGTTCATAAAGATGTCTTACGGAAGGGCAGTTCTTAAAAGTTTTAATTGTGCCTGACTAATCAATAGGGCCTTTTTTTTATAGATCATGTAAAAAAAATTCCCTGCATGGGCATAACAACAATGAACTTTGGCCTTAGAGATAGTCTTGGAGGTTTATGCCTTTGCTTTCCAGAGCACACTGCTGTTGAAATGGCTGACACAAGCACACATATCTGATATAGATAAACATGCAATGACTGGTAAGTGATGACATCACAACCCATGTGGAAATGGATGTCGAAATTCTGAGACAGATCTGATAGACCGGTTACAACACGTGCCTCTGCAGGAAAAACACTCATGGTCCCATTCTGCCATCATGTGGTCTTTTTTATATTTGCATCATTGAATTTTATATTTTTGAGTAGGCGATATTGTCTGTTGTGGTGGTGTGTTAATGTGCAAATTGTGCGTACATTTTTAGGCTGTCTATTTCTGTGTTTAATGCTGCTGTCAGCTGCCCAATTTTTAATGGTATTGTGAATTAATTTCTTGTATAGTGGCTGAACTTTTTTCTATTCTGGTGTTTGTTTGGCATGTGATGCTTTCATGCAGCTGATGTATTTGTCTCTCAATTAAATTGTGATGTGTGAGGTAATCCCTCATGTAAAGCTTATTATATTATCTACCTTATCTGTCTCATGTTGTTAAAGAGAAACCTTATAGCAGCATTTAATCAAACGTAACCTCATTCTGCTATCCATTTATGTACTTGCACCATTGAAGTCAATAAATAGTCAAATAATAGTAAATATGTGAACCATGTTGTTGATTTCACTAGATATTTAATAGCATTTCTTTTTAAAGTTATTGAGCTAACTTTATGCTCTTAAAATAACCCCCAGATGTTGTAGTTATGTTGAGACTGGTAACAGGGGCAACCATTAAAGCTGAGATCCAGACTCAAAGTGTGCTTTGCCTTGTGGTTGAAACCTACCACCTGAGTGGGCTCATTACCAAATATGGTATGTTTTCATTACGTTCACTATATCCTTTGTATGCACACACACTTTATCTATCTCTTCATCTTGTCTTCTCAGTTATATATACACTCCCAACCGAAGGCTCACTCACTGCAAAATATTATTTTAGTGCAGAGCTTCCTGTCAGGTATCAAAATGAAGTGTAGCCCATATGCATGTATATAGTGGTAGTTTCACGGCGTATACAAAGTGATAAAAATTGATAATAGATGAATAAAATGAACTTACAGAAACTGTCTCTATCTGTCTGCCAGACCACCCACCTACATCTTTGTACAGTATATTTATCAGTCTGTGTTGCAGTGGTTAATCAGTGGGTCGTGGTTCCAGAGCTGCAGTGGCTCCAGCGTCATTTTGAACCATTAGCAGCTCACAGGTGGGTTCATAAATCATCTAGATTGTGTTTGCACAGCTGGTTGCAACCCTCCACTCTCCTAACCCCAACCTCGGCCACTGTATCAGTTTCAAACAGGCAAATATTTGTAATCATCTTGGATGACTTGTGTTACTTTGTTTCATTATGTGATTGATGGAGTAAGTGTGAGTAGGACTTTGGGGGAAGCAACTGCAAAACAGAAAAACAGTCCCAAACTTCAGTATGTTGGATTGAAATGGATGTTTTTCTTCTAGACTGTATAACTAGACACCATTTATCTACCAAAGAAAACCTTAATGGTTGTTTGCATCCTCCATCCAGGACACAGAGATGTTTGCAAAAGGCCTACAGCATCCTAAAGGGCTCTTTCCAGCCCTTTCACAGACTGTTTGACCCCTACCTTGTATGAGATATCGCAGTATTAAACCTGCAGTAGGCAGAATATGTTTGGCATCATTGGGCAAAAATTACATAATAACCTTTCAGCATATTGTAATTCATGTGTTGTGAGTGAAAACTAGACTCCTGCACATCCTCATGGCTCTGTTTTCAGGCTTTAAAATATCTAGCTCGTGATGAGAGACTTTGGCCAATCACAGGTCATTTCAGA
Source organism: Sebastes fasciatus (assembly GCF_043250625.1). Taxonomy (NCBI): domain Eukaryota; kingdom Metazoa; phylum Chordata; class Actinopteri; order Perciformes; family Sebastidae; genus Sebastes; species Sebastes fasciatus. Next base: position 30,710,216 of record NC_133800.1, read on the forward strand.
GAGAGAGCGCTCCCATTGGCTGTTCATTCAACGCAGGTCAATCACTTGCAAAGTCCAATCAAACAGTCAAACTAGGCAGCGCTGATCAAATATGAATCAATATTCTGTTATTGTAAGGCCTATTTCTCACCTCAAATGTTTTCAGAAACATCTTGTAGTGTACTGTTTAGCTGTAAAATGAGAAAGTTTGTGACCCGGCAGCCATGTTGAGATCTCTTGGGGAAATACCAAACACCGCCCACCAGCCGGAGCACAGCCAATAGGAACGCTCAATAGAAACGCTCGCTCTCTGAAATTACCTGTGATTGGTCAAATTCTCCCGTCACCTGCTAGATTTTTTAAAGCCAGAAAACAGAGCCATGAGGAGGTGCAGAAGTCTAGTTTTCTCTCAGAACACTCGAATTACAATATGCTGAAAGGTTATTATAGAATTTTTGTCCAATGATGCCAGAAACTTGTTGCCTACTGCAGCTTTAAATAAAGTTGACTGAGTTAATCTTTGCATGTAAACTATTAATTAAAAATCGATGCAGTGTTTTTGCATCACAAATAATATCATGAACTTTTTTCAATATTTTCTTACACCCCTAATTAAGTGCAACCACCAGGAGCATCCTCCTCCTCCCCCTCATCAATTGCACTCATGTCTCGGCCATTCATTAACTTTATGAAGAACATAATTATGATTTTACATTTTTATTGTTTTTGCATCCTGGTTCTGAAAGGACACCATTAGCTGTTACCGTCCTACACTCACACATTGCAGACTGACGGACTCTATTCACTGCAACAAGCACCCTTTCACCTTTACCTGGCGGCGGGTCGTTTGAGCTCCTAACACTCTGCTCACACTGCTGCTGCTGCTGCTGCATTGCATGTGTGCAAACTTCACTGCACCAAGGCAAGAAGCAGACCGTAAGTAGCATTTCATTGATTAACAGTCCAATCCTGTTGATTATGGAAGGATTTGTAGAGAAATAACATATATTTGCACCATGTTTCCTACTTTGATCGTTAGCTGCACATGTGCCCTTCAAGCCAAAACACCTGCAACCCCTTCCTTGTCCAGAGGCGAAACATCTGCTGCTTTAACGTTACTTCTCCAAGGTAAGAATTTACTGCTTGTGTATTAATATATGCAAATTGTGAGCCCATGTTTTGGCTCTGTTTGGTAAGTATTTGTGGCATGGTATGAGGCTGCTGATGGCTGTTCAATGCAGTGTTTACATTTGCTTGTGTTCAATTTTTTGCCTCTTCCAGCTGCTAATGTCTGATTATGCTGCTGCTTGTGTGCTTTATTTTAATTGTATTATTTAATCATGCTGAATTAATTTCTTGTCTAATATTGCTTTTACTTTGGTTGTTGTTTTGCTACTGTTTGATGCAGTTCATGCTGTTGATTTACATGGAGGTGAATGCACATGTCAGAGTAGATAAGTTGTTTACAGAATGGATGTTTGGTTTTGTGGCATGTTTGTTTCTTCTCAAGTCGTTGGTTTTTGAGGTGTTACCCTGTCTCACGGCAAACGTGGGTCACTATAGTTTTTGTAGTCTCTAATTTTGGTTCTATATAGCCTATGTGAATATGATTTTTCCTGCAGAACAGTGGCTTTGTGTCAGCTTGCTTTACTGCTGATGTTCTGCTCTATCGCCTATACTGCTGTTGCATTCAGCCACACTCATCTCCATATTCATGCACTGGTGATCATCTGTTGCTTACCATGCTACAAGACTTTAAATTAGCCTGCTGCATGCCATGATTTCATATGAATTTAAATGTGCATTTTTTAATAATTACTCGTTGCTTTATATTTTGGCCTGCTGCTGTGCATTGATCTTAAATGTATTCATGTTTGGATTTGCTGCTGCTGCACTCTTTGATGTAACACTGCTGCTGCTGCTGCTCAGATAGCATTTCCTCGGCATGCGCTTACAGTTTCTGTGTCTTAGTTTTCATTGGGGGGAAATTATTATCTCTTACATCTGGTGTGCTGAGCTAGGTGTTGCTTGTGGGGAGTGATGAGGTCAGAGCCTATATTGTAGATGGCAAATAACATCTCTGCACATATTCTGTACACAATAGGCTACATTCATTCGAGTTGTCTTACTGAACTATAACATAGTGAACGCATCTGTGATCATAAGTTTCTGAAGTCATATTAAAGGCCAAGGCTACATTCCAAATTGCATACTTTTTTATTTTTACTTTTAGTCTATACTGCAGCTGACTTTACAAAGTATGTACTGTTGCAGTATGCATACAATTGGGACATACTATTTCATCATAACATTGTGTCTTGAACTTTGACCTTCTTGCTGCACAGAGGATAGTGGGTCAAAATAGTCAGAAAAGGATGCAGGTTTGCATACTGCAAAATGTGTCCGGATGTAGTAGGACATCCTGGTATTTTTGGCATACTGTATTTGACATACTATGTATTGGGACATACTAAATCGACTTCTAGCATACTAAATGGTATGGTAGTATGGATATTGGAATGCACAGAAGGTTTGGGTTTTCGGCCTGCAGCCATCTTGGCAGTAACTGGAGCCATATTTGCATATATATATATATATATATATATATTTGATAAGTGGCAACAACAGTTGACAGGGAGACTATCTTTGCAAGACAATTTTGGATGAAGTGAAATTGGGTATTAAAAACATAACATGCTGTAAAAAAATAACCACCAACTTCATATTTTATGAGAGAAATTTGAACTCTGGAGTGAGAGGAGTTTCTAGCCCTCATTAGTGGATTTGCATCTTTGCTTTTGGTCCATGCTGGTAGGGTCCATCACATTACTTGCCAAATTGGTCCATTTTAGTTTTTTTGTGGCTGTGACAGACCATGCATGAACAGATGAAACTTGCGTATGAGTTTGGGAGTAATATAACTATTTTTCAAATAACAAATGTAAGAAGAAAAACATAGCCTTTCATATGTTTCTTCTCTCTGTAGTTTAAAAAAAAATACTAACTCAAATCCTAATCAGGAATCATCACAGGTCAAAAAACGTGACGCCTTAGCCTCATTAACAACAGTCTCTCCGTCTTCTTTCTCATTAAGCTCAGCATGTTGGAGCAGCCTGTCACTGCCTATATGTTCTGGCTGACATTTTGCTTTTCAGCAAATATTTGTTTCTAGTTAACACTGTGGAAATTGGATTGGACAGCAGTCAGGCCCTAGAAGCCGAGTTGCTCCGGCAGAGCTCCTTAAACCAAATACTACAGTACTAAACTCCGATATTGTCTGGTTCTACCGTCTGTTAATTCTGTCACTCAGCATCACCTTCATTTTATCCCTTATACACACACACACACACACACACACACACACTGCAGAGTTTGAGTTTCATAGATGAGGTCAGTTTCAATGGGAATTTCCCCCCCTACATCATACTTTCCAACAAGGCTAGTGGGTCAAAAATGGACACATAAAAAGATAAAAAGGTTTCTGTATATTTAACCAAATTACATAAAAGCTTAAATGGATTTGTGATGAAACCCCAAGCTCAAAAACCATGTCTGCGGAATCCATCATGGTTTTCACAAGCTTTCCCTGGCGATTAGCGTTGGCTGGAGCGTCGGCGTGCACTGCAAATCAAATCCATATCCATTCTGGCCCGACACGCTTGTGTGCTCGCGGAAAGTGTCTCAGTTGCTAACCCCGTCATTTATAAACGCTTATCTCACCACAGTGGCCAAATCAAGGGCCTGGGAAAGGGGAACAAATTAACAGAAAGGTATTTAGCTTTTCTAAGAGACCTAATTTTGAAAACCGCAGTATTCATAAAGCCACAGTGCATAATTATGTTTTTATAGCTGAATAAACCATAATGTTACCTTGTAATTTCATGGTTACAAACGTAGCAATTTTGAGACCCCAGTTTTTCTTTGGGTTTGTTTGTTTGCGTTTTCGTGTAAGAAGTTATGCATGTTTTTAAAAACTGAGCTCTAATTTTCACAGGATGTGGGATTTTTGTAGATGTTACATTTGGGTCTAAAAAGCGCATGGATGCAGGTGTGCAGATTGACGACTCATAAACTATTGATCATACACTGCTGACAGACTGTATGATATTCTGAACTAGTTCTGTATTTAGTTTGTGCCAGAGCAAAAATGTTTCACTCTAACAAGCACCATATGCATGTCCTATTGTTGTAAGGAGAAAATGTGCTCTACTTTATCTTGAGTCGCAGGCAACATTTCAGCCACAATATAACGACTCTGACTAAGGCCTGTTGTGGCTGAATGGTTGTGTAATTTTCATATTGTTTAATAAAATTGCACTAGAGTTTTTATTGGGCAATATGACGAATGCACTTAGCGGCCACTTTATTAGCTACACATGTACAATCTAATGCAATTCAACTCTCATAACATATCTTTACGAAGCACATAATGTTCAGTTTGTGTTGACTTTGTCGGATTCAATTATGTTCATCACTGAGGTCATAGTTAAAGGTGGTGTTACCGTACATTATATTGAGAAGTGTTCCTAATTTTTTGTCCTTCCCATTTACATACAATACGTGAGGGGAGCAGAATATTAGCAACACCTCTCAGTATAATGCAGCCCAGTACAACACCACCACTATTAACTGTGACCTCAATACTAAAACATATAATTGAATAAACACCTCTATGACAGTGTCAACAAACCTGAACATTATAGTCATCATAAAAGGAGATTTTATGGCAGAACACTTGCATTGGATTGCATTAGACTGCACAGGTATACCTAATAAGGTGGAGTGTACTATCCCTTTTATATATCTGGTAGTATTAGGTCACCATTTCTTCATGATAAAAATCGATTCACAGGATTTTTGCATCAACGTGATGAAGTATCTTTAAACAGACATTCACATCTCGTTATTTTATTTATAAATATTTTCTCAATTGAGTTTTCAGAACATTTACTATATCAAAATATACTGTAGTGATATCATGATATAAAATTGCATACCCCATGATTGAAGATTTTATCCTTATAGTTCAGTAGTCCATTTTCCCGATGAATCATTTGGTCTTTAACATCAGAAAATATTGAAAAACGTCCATTACAGTGTCCTTGAGCCAAACGTGATGTCATCAAATGTTTTTTTTTTATCTAATTAATAGTTAAAAACTCAAAGATCTGCAATTAATGTAGAGCAAGGAAAATATTTAAGCAGGAACCATCCAATATTCAGTATTTTTGCATGAAAAAAAAGACGTAAATAATTACCCAATTATCAGAGTACCTGCCAAGTCATTTTCTATCAATCGAGTAATCAATTAACTGACTCATTGTTGCAGCTCTACAATGTTAAATAAAACACAGAAAACCAGTCCAGTCCTCACATCCGATAACCTGAATGTTTGGAATTTTTGTTTGATAAATTATTTCAACAGTATTGATAATCAACCATCAATAACTGTCTGAACTATTTTAATGTTTGATGAATCATTTTGGTTCCAGCGTCTCCAATGTGAGGATTTTTATTTCATTGTAAGCCGAATATCTTTGGGTTGTGGAATGTTTGATGACATCTAACTGTGATTGACATTTTTCACTATTTTCTAATGTTTTTTATAGACTAAACAATTGATTTAATTGAGAACAATAACTGACAGGTTGATAGATAATGAAAATAATTATTAGTTGCAGCCCGAGTATTATTACATGATAGTGTTATAGGATTTAATGTCGAACTGAGATGTTCTAAAGAAACTTTTAATATGTCCAACACTTTATGTAACAGTAAAACTTCTGCAACAGATGAGAGATGGACACTAATGAGCAGGAGGATGACTCAGGCAGTGTGGCAGTTGTTGTCAACAGGTGCAGGTCCATTTTCTCAAACATAGCGGATTATTACTGACAATGTGAAGGACAAACAACGTGGGCTCCAACCATCTCTCCAATTTTCACTCCTGTATTTGTTGTATTTTTTTTTACCAGAATCTTCATGACAAGTCCCCTTTTGAATATCTAAGGCCCTTTCTATTTGTTATTCTGCTTTTAGTTAGTGGGGTTTTGTATGTAATTTTCTTCAAAAACTGCTCACAGAAGTTTGAATTCAGTCTTTTTCTCGGTCTTCTTCCAGTGCTTTTATGCTTCAGGGCTTTAAACTGATGCCGTTATCCAGAGCGCCAGCACAACAAGCTTTTGTTCCTACTTCCCAAAATCTACAGCCAAACAATTAAAAGTCAGGGAATATTTCTCTAACAATATTCCCATGACCTCAGAATGATATTTTAAGAGCTGTGAGAGGGGAGTTTTACGGAAACTTTTGAGTGAAAAGCAGAGAGGCGATCTGATTGTTTCAAGGTGACATGAGGTAATAGCTGAAAAGATGGCTTTTTAAGGAAGGAAGCGACTGCTGTTCTGATCACAGTAGGACAGTTATTTCACCATCAGGGAGCCAAGGAGAAGCTGACACATTAGAGTTGTGTAATGGTGGCATTACCTCTTCCAGTTCCCTTTTAGCCATGGGAGACAAGTGCTCTAGTTTCAACCTGGCAGCCGGAGCTCTAACATAAATAATGGCCTTTAAGTGCAGCTCCGTGGTTGTGATAACTTGGACTGAATGCAGTGAGAATGAGGGTCTTTTACAGAAATAATGGTGGAAAGGGCCTTTAAACCTGGGTAGGCGGTGTAGCTGATGAGAGGAGAGCAGAAGGGAGGAAGCATTAATCAGCCAGCTGTTAAAGTATACAACTGTGTGCTATTAGACATTTTAATATTTATATTTAATCTGTGGGTGTGTGTTGTACGGCAGCAGATTGTGTTTTGCTTCCAGATGGGCAAAATTTTAGATAATCAATGCTTGTGGCCATAGATGTTAATGTGCATGTAGTATGTGCACACAGTAGAGCTGCAAAGATTAGTAGATTAATTGCTCTGTCGATCGACAGAAAATTAATCTGCAACACTTTTAGTGATCGATTAATCGCTTTGAGTCATTTTTAAAGAAAAATGCCAAAATGCTCTGTTTCTGTGAGGTTTTGGACTGCTGTTCTGACAAAACTAGTTACTTTTTGCTGACTTCAGGACACTGTGGTGGCCATTTTTCACAATAATTTGCAATGTTATTTAATTCTAATACCACTTATATACCTTTTAAACAGAGTGTGATTTTATTCAAATAGCATTTAGACTCAACTTGACAGCATTTATAGCCTACAGTTCAAGTAATTGATCTTAAAAGTTTACAGAAAATTAACTTAATTTACTGTAAAATTAACTTAGTTTAATTAGCAAGACTGACATAGTCCTACAAAATCCAGATGTTTAAACTCACCAGTCTAAAGCTGACTTTCAGTGCTTCAGCTTTACAATAATGAACTTATTGCTGTGTGTCACAATCATATCAGAGTTTCTAACATGGGTGGAAGTATTGGACACAATATGCTTTGTAGATATGTACTTTTTAATGAGACAGCACACTTTTATGATTTATAGCAAATTATTTTGCGGACCCCTGACAGAGTGCCACAGACCCCACTTTGAGAATCACTGGATTAATCGATATTAAAAATAGGTATTTGCAGCCCTACTCAGTTTGCAACAAACTTTATTTTGATATTGATTATAGGTCATATTATATAGCCCTGCCAGAAAGTATCAAAATCTCATTTCTCAGACACATTTCTAGCCGTGAGTACCTCCCCATGGCCAGCAGGGGGCGCCAGTTCACTGGCTGATTGGGCTGTGACTGCCTCACCCTGAATCTAAATCTAAAATCTAAAATAAAGAGGTGGTCATAGCATGAGTTTTTCAACAGGATCAGGATTTAAACCAAGACACAAATCAAATTCAGATTTTTTCTATTCAAACCACACCTGCATTAGACATAAAACAAAGAAAGCTTATTATTATAGTTTTACTACATACAGGTGCGTTTACCAAACAAAGCTTGTATGCATTATTTTTAATATCTGTATAATGCATCACACTTACTAAATCAGAGTGCACATTAGAGTTGAAAAGTGGTACTCTTGGTGTTTTTTATGTGAGTCTTTATCAGTTGCCCGGCTGCGCTGTCACCAGCAGATAGTGTTAAAGCAGCTGTGGGAACACAGAGGAGAGGTCGTAAATCTTCCTCCGCTCACAATAGTGTTGGCTCACTGACCGAGTGACACGACTTCAAAGAGAACCCATGTCTTCAAATGAACTTGTTGCCTTTACTGATACAGGTTTAGCTTGGCCAGCTGTTTCAACTGCATGTGTGTGTGTGTGTGTTGGGATTGACATCAATAGGCCACCAACCAGGAGCAATGACTGACACCTTTTGGACGGTGTTTTTGTTTGTGTGTGTGTCATTCTGAAACGTTTTGAGTTTTAAAGGACCATACTAAAGTTTTTACACGTTGTAGTCCATCTGCTACAAATCATCATTTTCGAAAGCCTATTAGTGTTAAAATGTGTTTTTACCTTCCAGGAAACCGTAGTTTCCTTTCATGTCCTTTACAATATGAAAATCAACTTATTTGAGAGTAGAGCTGCAACAATGAGACGGTTAATTGATTAGTCAAAGGACAGAAAATTAATTGGCAACTGTTTTGATTATTGATTAATCATTCATTCTTTAAGCAAAAAAGCTTTTAAAATATAGGAATTTACTGCTTCTCTTCATGATATATGATAGGAAACTGAATATCTTCAGTCACTCTGGACTGTGGGAAAATATAACGGGCATTATGACTATATTGTGACATGTTATAGACCAAAGAATTAATTGATTAATTCAGATAATCCACTGCAGATTAACCGATAGGGAAAATAATCCTAATTTTTGCATTTATTGTTATCAGCTACTTCATCTCAGCTTGTTGATGCAGCTGTAAGAGCTGTTTTGAAAGACAAGATACCTAAAATATTACAGCATACTTTAGGAAAAGGTCTCCATCTATGTGGAGTATATGTGATTTGCAGTAAATGAGAAAAACAGGCAAAATGCTGCTTGAATTTTATAGTTCTCTGACAAAAAAACAACTAATCTCAGGTCACAGAACAGCAAAATCTATATTTTATATAATTTTTTTGAACATTTTGTCTCCAAGTGAGTCACACCCATGGGAAAAACACTAAATATTTAAAAACGGCTGCCGCATGAGGTCTGACATCTCATGAAAGACTGTGATTGACCTCTGAGAAGAAAAGCTTTATTGTAAAACATACAGGAGTTTGGTCTAATTTGAGAATCTAATCTGAATCATTCTGAGAAGAAATGTATGAAACAGGAATTTTCTCAAGAAAAAAGCTACTTCTCAAAAGATTATGGGCAACTTTGCCAAAGCATACAGTTGCTTAATAAAATGGATTCCTTTGGCTTTAATACTGACTCAAGAATCTGGGAAATGATTTCTCTTTTCAAAATTCATGATATTGCAATTTTTTGGACAAAGACTTTGTTCTACATTCTTTTAAGAAACCGATGAAGCTGTTTGCAATTACAAGAAAAATGCCCAAACATCCTTGTGGTCACATATTAGAATGAATAAAAGCATATAATGCTTGTATTTGTTAATGTTTCTCTAAAGGGACGCATCACTTTAACACCTTTTCCTTATTGTGAAAGCAGCTGATCATGTGTTGAGGGGCCTGCAGGGTGTTTGAGCATTCCAGTAACGGCAACGTCCTTCCAATATCTTTCTGGTATTACTCTTTCTTTATGGGATCTGTCTTTGTGCTAACTTTGATCTCTCTACTTGACCATCAGTCTTTCACCCACCCTCTCTCGTCTCACCCCTCTCCTCCCTTTTCTTCCCTCCTTTCTCCCTCTCTGCCCGTCTCTCGTGTTGGTTGTCTTTCCGTGTCAGAGACTAAGCAAACAGAGTCGTGTGTGAGCGGCCTCATAACTCCACGTTCCTGAGAGCCTGGGAGCTCTCAGACCAGCGCAGCTGTGTCTTCATTTGTCGGCCATGTTCGGCATTCTCCAGATATCTCCAGGAGGCTCCTGGGCTTTTTCTGTGTTCTGGTTTGACCTTGTGGCCTGAGAAAGGCTGTGTGGAAGGGAAGCAAAGTGGGACAACATTTTCAGGTACAGTTACGAGGTAGACACATGACTCAAGAAAAAGTTAGATATACAGTAAGTAGGGCCGGGCTATATGATTAAAATCAATCATATTTTTTCAATATCAACATATACAGTAGGGCTGCGTATTGGGAAGAATCTGGTGATGCGATACGTAAAGAACACATCGCCATATGCATAAAAAGGTATTTTTCTTTAAGCAATCGGAACAGTGGGATCTGCATTTGCATTTATCACAGTCCCTGTAACATCATAGCACTACTTTGAGAGGGTGCATACACTGAGAGGGCGCATCTCTTTGCAAATTAAATAAAGTATTGACTGAGTTCATCTTTGCACTATTAATAAAAAATACATACAATATCACAAAACATGTCGCAATATTCAATATTCAATATTCGATTATATATATTTTCTTACACCCTTATAAGGTCGCACCCCAAACAGCATGAGAGCAAGAGAGAGAGAGAGAGAGAGTAGAAAGGCTGAGTGGTTGCAACAGTTTGCAGCTCACAAAAAAGGAAAAAGAGAGAGAGGAGGAAATGTGAGGCAATAGGGCAGTGAGCAAATGGTGAGTGTGAAAAAGAAGATAGGAGTGAAGAGGAATGAGGGGAGAAAGTGAGCAGACCTGTCCAGGCCGGTCTCATGGCTAACACAGATATCAGCGGGAGGCCAGCATGTGTTTTCTTCAGCTTGGCCAAGGGAGGTTTGCACTCCCTCTTCTCCTTCTCCTTCTCCCTCCCCCTCTCTTCTCGGTCCCCTTGACCCCTCTCCTCCTCCACCTTGCAGGCGTGAATCATCAGACACGCACACATCTCTATCCACACTCCCTCCCTCTGCTCACTCCTCGCCTCTCTCCTCCCTTCTCCCTCTATCTTCTTTTACATTTTCAATCGCTTCCTTAGACTCACTCTCTCTCTCTCTCTCTCATCTGTTTCTTGCTGCATCTGGTGAACATGAGCTGTGGAAAGACAACAGACAAGTAATGGGAGAAGTGTGTGGGCGAGCGTGTGTGTGTGTGTATTGTGCGGGGGCGGCTGTACACATCTGCATGCGTGTGCACATATGCACAGATGACAAAGACAACTGTGCGTCTTCGTTAACTCAATCCCATCTGAAAGTATTTTCACATGAGCTTTGGGTTCTGTACTGACAGCCACAAAACCACTGACACTTGAGTCGCTAAGCTGTCCAACAAGGGCTGCTGAAATCTCTCAGTATGTCATAATATCATGAACATACTCTGCATTTCAAAAGCTGGCAAAGAAGCCTGGTGGTTAGAGAGTCCGTTCTGTAACGATGTGATCACAGATTTTATCCCCTTAACAGCAAATGTATCCATCTGTCTTGACAACAACTGGACAGAATCATACAGGAACATGTATACTGGTTGGTCTGTCAGGGGACTGCAACAACTTCTATATAGCGAAGCAGACCTCATAACTCAAAATGCTTTATAAGTAGTTACAGTCAATGCAGACTGTGTTTGGCTTAGATTACGTTTTGTTACTCAGGTTTATCAGGGACAATTAGGGATGGGTTCCAATACCTCCCTGTGCGCGTGCCTTTTAGTGCATGTTCACGCATGTGAGCGTGCCCAACTGGCGAGCTCACGGCCGCCGCTCTGCACTGCTCTCATACGGCGATTACAGCTGATGACGTCGTCGTGATCGATGCAGCTGTCGCGGAAGTGTAGCACCCACCCTCCGGTTCCCCCTCAGATAAAAACTGATAGCTCTGTCAGCAGTGTCGTTGTTTTTACTGTTAGCATCGTTAGCTGCGAGCCGCCGGCTCAGCCGTCGCCATGTTGAGAGCTGTGCGGAGGCAATAGAAATGCTCTCAATCTCATATTTAGCCCCTTTAAGCTCTGACGCTAACAAATCTCTTATCAAACCTTTTATCTGTCCTCACGCTTTTTTCACATGATATATATTCTGCTGCTTTTCCACCCTATGCTTTTCACACAGGTACAGGTTGTGAACATGGGGATTAGACATCTTTAAGTTGAAGTTGTTTTAGATTTAAATTACGCACAAATATCTATTTTTTCATTACATTATTTATAGTATAATGTTAATTCCCCCATCAGTCCTCCCAGTTATTTTTAATATTAGCATGCTTTAATGTACTAAAAATAATACAAATGTGTTCAAATGCAAAGATGTTCAACTTTGAGAGGTGATTGTCAGTGTTTTGGCATCCCTTGTTTATATGAAACCTCAAGTACCATCATAGCCACACTAGATCCTCAAGCTGTAGATTATCTGACAAGCTGTTACAAGTACAAACAGCTGAGACCACCTTGAAATGAGTAAATTGCATGTTTAGTATATTAATGTGACTGGCTTTGCACTTTGATTCTGGCTGTGAGAACAACCTGTGAGATGTCATGACTAGGGTTGCAATTAATCTTTTCCGTTATTGATCAATCTACAGATCCATTTCTTGATGAATAGATTCATTGTTTAGCCTGTAAAACATCAGCTAAAAAATGGTCATCATAACAAGAGACACAAAAATCAGAAGATATTCAGTTTACTATTACAGAAAACTAAAAAACAACAAATATTCACATTTTAAAGTGAATTTTGGGGATTTTTTTTACTTTAAAAAAGAGTAAACTTTGAATTGATCATTATAATTGGAGCAGATTTATTTTCAATCAGCTAATTGATTGATAGACTAATCTTCAGTTCTGCAGTAGTCATACCCTTTCAAAATAAGATGTACTCCATTTTGACACCTCACATGGCAAAATGACCTCTTGTATTAAAGTCATTAGGGTTAAATACTACTACTACTCATAAAGTTAGTCCAGTAGGCTTAGTCAAAATCAAATGATATACTACTGATATGTTGTGACCCCATGGCTGATCATCTTTGTAGACAAAGTTTGGGGTCATGAAACCTCAATCATCAATGAAGTATCAGTGAATGATGTTAACGAACAGATGACATTTGGAAAAGAAAAGTGTTCAAAAAGGGACCTTTTGAGATGAATTCCTTTATTTATGTGTAGTACTGTATTATGATATTATGCGATTTCTCTGACACTTTTTTTGTTAAACTTTTGACATCGTGACTTTTGAGCTGAAGCATAAAAAGCACTAAAATAAGAGTATTCAGCCTTTCATGGCCATGTGCTGCTAATGAATGGTGGGTTTGTGGTTCGGACCAGACAGATGCCAAGTTCTGGATGCGCAGAGCTGCCAGTGACCATCGGTTACACAGTTTGACTGTGCCGGGAGTAATATGACGACCTGATGGTCTAATTCGCTAAGAAGTAACATCTGTCAAGCTAAAACATAGTCTGAAGTGTAAACAGATGAAGGTTGTATTGGTTTCTTTTGGAGGCTGTTTGGTGGTTTTTACTTTCAGCACACCTACAAAAGCGCCAGCCACCAACCACATCTCCTCCATCTCTGGCCTCACTTTGCCTGAGGTTTCCCCTTGAAGTACCTTTGCTAGCACCTTGCAAGCCGCAAAACACTAACTGACTTGGGGAAGTGACAAATTGAGGGGTTTTGGCAGTCTGCTGGCGGTGAAACATGCTTGTTTACATGGGAGGATCCCACAGAACCACAGACATGTCTCCGACAGCCAATGAGAGAGGAGGAGAGGAGGGCATGAAAGGAGAGCTGCAGGGAGAATGAAAGAGGGTGAGAGTAAGAAGGAGAGGGAGGATGTTGCAACAGACAGTATTTCTGCCAAGATGTTAATGCACATGTCAAACCGAGAAGCACACACTTGCATATGCAATTCCCGAAAATATACAGTGTTCCTGCAACAAATTGTAGACTTTCTTTCTTACTCTCATTTTAGCCATGCTTGTGGTCTCAAGGGAAGGCAATGTCTGCCTGCTGGTCGACTGAAATATCTGGACAACTATTGGATGGGTTGTCGTAAAACTTGGCACAGACATTCATGGGAATTCAGAAGATAATTTCATTATTCAGATGATTCTGCCACTTCTACGCAGGGAATCTCAAACTTTGATATATAGCTGTCCTAACTTTATTCACTTTGATTCGGCACTTACCTACTATGCTTATGAATCTCTTCTCCTCCAGTTTGGACTTTATTTAACATATTCTGTATGTTCTCTTTGGCCCGGATGTCAACTGAAAAGTCAGTCCTCTCCCACTCATGTTAACCTGTCTTTTACCTGTGTCCAACTCAACAAATGCCCGCACGAGCAGCCTGCATTTTGGTTCGCTTGGAAACGCTCCGAGAACACCTATCTCAAACAGTCTCTAACCGGTTGTTTTGGTCCACACCAGAGTACGATTTCTGCGTCCACAACTGCCCAGATGAACCAGGGGTTGAACCGCGCCAGAGTTAGATTAAAACGGACTAAATGTTGGCTTGTGAAAGTGCCTTTAGTCTTGTAAATTTGGTTGACTGGTTAAATCCATGCTGGATGCTGTTGATACCAAAAATAATTCAAAACTGTTCCTCTTCCCTCAGACTTTAACTTTTTATGGCTTTTACACCAGACCTCTTTAAACCCATAAATTACTGAAGACCATTGTCTTCAGTCAGTGTGTTGAGCTGGCTCAGATTTCCTGGCCAAGACAAAACTTTAAGACGCTGTGACAGAAACGTCTGAGAGAGGAGAAACCCTATCCTGCACATGTCATTGTAATTCAGGAATATTATATGATTTAGAGGGTGGAGAGCACAGGGCTATGGAAACACAGAACTCTGTGGCAGGGCACACAAAGGACGTCTGTTCTTTCACAATGGAAACCTTGTTGGCATTTTCTTAGCGCCCTGGAGAGAACTAAAGAATAAACAACAGTTTGCTGTCCCCCCGTCTCTACTGGGATTGTATCTCCGACAGCCCTTCCCAAATGGGAATAGGGTGGATTTAAATTCATCCGAGACAAATCTCAGCTTGGTGCGTTATTGAATTTATTCAGTCAACCACTCTGTGTGCATTGTTAAATTGAGGGGTAAAATCCACTAAGTGTTTGTTTTTTGTTTTTTAACTAAAGCCGGAGTGCAGCTATAAAAAAGCATGTGAGTGGTTGAAACTCAAATCTGTTTATGTGACATCGAAATGTAATTTTCAGAGGGTCACTGCTCTGTCTCCACTTCCCCATCCCTCTTCTTTCAGTAACAGAAATCCCTTTGCCCTACAGTAAGGTGTTCAGGTCAGCAAGGCGGAGAATAGACCCTTTGTATCTCCTCAGAGTTAAAGCTTATATCCAAGTTAAGGAGCTGCACTGTCCATTTATGCCCCGCGCAACGATATGTGGCCCTTTAGGTTCAAAACGGAGCTTAAAGGAGAGCGAATACATTTGCCAAGTTCAATATGTAATGTAATAATGTGTTTATAATTGGTTTATAATTAAAAAAAATATATATATTTCCCCCTCACATGTCCACGTTCCATTATGTCTTTTTTGTGATTATTTAAAAAGGCATCATGTATTTTTTTATGACGGAATAAAATCAATAAAATAAAATCTAATCAGGTGACTAGAAACGCAACATCGACTTTATGGGGTGATAATATGTCAATGTTGTGTTTATAGCTTGTTGCACTGCAAAACAAATCAGTTATTGCAGGTTTAATTGCAAAAATGGAATTGGCGAGATATCACTTGGCACCTTATGAGCCATTTTGAAGAGCTTTGTAGATTCTCATATTTACTCCTGTTCCAATTCTTTTACATTTTTCAGTTTTCATCAATTTGTCAGTAGCCGTGAATGCGTCCTATTATTGTGTTTGAAAGATCTGGTGATTCCCTGTTACGGTTGCAGTCTGCAGTAGTAAACATTCACTACTCCACTTTATTCGCTCTGCCAGAGGCAAGTGAAGAGTTTCATTTGCGCAAAGCTCCAGAGGAAATGAAATAGATGAGATGGAAAATGTAGAAAAGATGCACATGGCTTTCTCCAGGGGGATTTTCTGGGGGATCAGATCAGTTCCAGGAATTGATGCTGAGTCCACTGTTTCGCCATCTCATTTATCAGATTTTGAACAGAACAAAAGAATACAAGAGTAACACTTTAATTTTAACATTGGACAAGCCAAACCTGAGTTAGTGAAGGCAACAAGTTCATTTGAAGAAAGGGGTTCTTTTTGAAGAAGTGTCATTACGTAAACAACAAATGAGCTGAGGAGGATTTATGTAATATGCAGCTCTCATCCTGTTTTCATCCAAAGCTGATCATGAAAACGCTTTAAGATGTTTTGCACTTTTCATACTACACAACATATGGAGACATAACAGTTCTTTCTTCTTTTATTGACTCTTGTTTCACCTTAGTGTCTTGTTAACTTTGATAACCTTGCTGCTTAAATGAAATGTCTGTTTGGTGTTTTTATTGAATCTTTTGGGACCTATTGATTGAAAGTTTGTGCAAGACTCCTTTTGAATTATACTTGTACTGTGTATCTATTCATATTTATGTTTTTATTACTTGACGTATATGAATGTGATTAGATAATTAGACGTTAGTGTTGCAAGGCCATCATTTTAACACACAGCCCATTATGGACCACATCATCAAACTTGAGAGCCGACTTCCGTTTATAACACAGAAGGTTAGAAGGATAAATTCACAAAACTTCTTCTCATGACTGCTATTATTCAGGAGAAATATTTCATACCCTGGAAAAGAGTTTGGCATTTATACTGCACTGTGGCATTTACTGATGAAAGCTAAAATATCTGCAGGATTGCATTAAATAGTTATTAGCTAAGCAAGGACGTACCATTATGTCTAAATCCTGGTAATAGTTGACTTGAATCCTAGTTTTTAACACTTTAAATTAACACTGATATATGTAAAGAATACTTAAAGTGCAACTTATCAATATAATATTCATTTGCCTTAATGTTTTCTATGGCTGTCCTCGACCAAAGAAATTCTTAGTTGACTAATACTCATATGATTTTTTTGTCGACTAATCGATTAGTTGATTTAAACTCCAAAACTAAATCTCTAAAACTGGGTTTCTCCTCAAAGAATCACACAAAAGCATCACTTTAAATCTTGTGTTTACCATCATAAGTTTCTTGGAAAGAAGTCATTCAGCATGAAAAAAAGCATAAAAAAGACAAATCGACTAAAGAAATCTAAGATAACTAAGGCCAAAATTAGTCAACTAACAGGGAGCAGCCCTAATATTTTGTTGTTATTTCAAAAATGTGTCCTTTATATGCCCTCCTATCACAAAACAGACCAACAAGATGCATGTTTACGAACATGACACATTTTTCTCACGAAACAATCGTGTTTCTTTCCTGATTGCTGATTTTTTTCCATGATAGTCATTTTAACTTGGAGGGAACAAACCCTCATTCAAAGGACTGGCCAGGGTTTAATCAATTTGCTGCCATCTTGATTAGCCAACGATCCACCAATCTGCCCGGCAATCAGCAGCAATTAGCCTGGCCTGGAATAAAATCTCCTCCTCAACCTCCAATGTGCATTTTGTCCAACTTATCAGTCTGGACCGCGCACCAATGGCAGGGGCTCGTTCGAGTTCCTGTGATTACCTTTGGCGTCATCTGAGCCGCTATCTCCTCTCCTGTGTAGGGAGGCCAAAAATGTGCAGGCATTGAGGGGGGGACTAATGGGCCAAATCGTGAATGGTCCAGATGGCTGCGGAAGAAATTGGTCTAAGCTGACAGTTTATCCAGGCATCCGACAATTACAGCCTCCTACTGAAATAAAAGGCAACATTTGGATAGTTCATTTAGATCTTAACAATAGAGAGGAAATGTCAAAACACATTCCCACACACAAATGGAACCATATGGCAGCCATCCTACCTGGGTCTGGTTCAAAAGCTGCCTTTTAGAGTGTATGGAAAAAGTAGCATTAGTAGTTTAACATCTATTTCCACATTACGTTTTTACTGTAACCACTATGGAATACACCAGATATATAGTGTAGCCATGAATATTCACTTATTGTCAAATCTTGGACACGGTAAAGTGCTTGTCGTCTAGGCTCGAAAACAATATTTTGATCAAGAAGACATTTTATAAGCTGTGTCCTAGGCTGTTTGGGGGAAACGTTGTGGTGGTTTTAATCCCTGATTGAGTCTATAATATTAAAGTACGTGTGTTGAGCTGCTGTTAAAGGTGCTATACGATATCCAGAGCATTAATATAGCAGAAAATAACTATTGTCTATATAAAGATATAGAGAAGTAATGTCTACCTGAGCAGAGAATGAAGTCACTCTCCCTCTGTGTGTTGTAATCCGAGCTTCTCCTTGCTTTATTGACATAGCCGGGCTGGCCGGGCATGCTTTTAGTGCACGTTTGTGTATATAAGCGTGCCTCACTGGTTAGCTCACGGCCACCGCTCTGCACTTTGCTCACATGGCGGCTACTGCTGATCCTGACAGGTAAACAATGTTAACTCTGTTGCCGTTGTTTTCACTTTCAGTGCTGTTAGCATCGTTAGCTGCGAGCCGCCGACGAGAGCCATGTGGAGGCAATAGAAATGCTCCCAATTTCGTATTTAGGACCTTTAAGTAAATAAAATGCTACCTGAGAGATAATACCTTACTCTGGCTCTGGTTTTAAAGTTCTGTGTTACCCAAGCAGCATTAAAACGAGGGGCTGCATTGGTGGGAGCATGTTGCTTCAGGTTCTGGTGAGACATGAAACACGATCCAAGAAGTCCAATTTGAGTAATAGATCCAGAAATTTTAAGTATTATCATATGCCAAAAACACTGCACAGTGGTTTATAAAACTATTAGGGAGAATTTTACAACTATTACAGCAACAATCATTTTAG
Source organism: Sebastes fasciatus (assembly GCF_043250625.1). NCBI lineage: Eukaryota > Metazoa > Chordata > Actinopteri > Perciformes > Sebastidae > Sebastes > Sebastes fasciatus. The sequence goes on from NC_133800.1 coordinate 30,729,018, forward strand.
AATAATAGAAATTCACTGTTGACATTACAAATTAATCTACCAGGAATGTAGGCTTGTGAATATTTGATAGGCTTACACAGCGTGTTGCTGGATGTCATCGGAATGCGTTGTGGTAAAAGTTGGGCAAAGTTCAACTTTTCTTTTGCCAGACAATCCGGCTTCCCCCCCCCCCCCCCCCCCCCCCCCCCCCCCCCCCCCCCACACAGTGCTAATATCCAGCTGATCACAATCTTAGTCCTTTCTGTATGAAGCATTTTCTCCTTTTCTTTTATGAATCTCGTCTCTTTCATCAGGTTTCCTCCCACCATCAAAAGATATGGGCAATTTGGTGTCATCTATTCTACTGACCTGCATAAGTCTGAACGCATGTGGGTGTTTTACCTTGGTAATGGACTGTGTCTTAGGTGTTCCGATGACTTATGCATATTTCATTCTGGGACAGGTCTTTGTAGAACAAATAGGGCTGTCCCCTTGAGTTTGATGATTCAAATCATTTGTTAGATAGCCCCGAATTGTCTGAGTCAAATTGTAAAATGGCCCCTTTCTGAAATATAATGTCTAAAACAAGCCCACATTTGGATGTACTTTGAGCATCTTAAAGAGAACCTGCCAATTTTCCAAAGGCATACTGTAGATTATTAGATTTAATGTGTTTTCCCCACTTTACCTTGCCAATAGTTCCAGTTCATGTCGGCACAGAATCCAAATCCACTTGCAGAGACTTGAAACTTGCTTGAGATACCTAAAACATCACAGTGGACGCCATGTATTCTTTAAACGTTGTCTGAGTTGTTGTTGCTTGAATCCGCAAGAAGAGACTGTTCCTGGTATACTGTACTTGTGAGAAGGCTGGAAAAAGTAAAGTATTGAACTTAGCTTAGGTTGGAAAAGCGCCACGCCAGTTTGGCGTGGTCTAACTTAAGCTTTTTATCCCTCTAACTCTTTTATGGGGGAAAAAATGAACATCTTGTTGACTTCAACGTCAATTTATCCTCTTACAGTACTTCAGATTGATGACTTCAGATACATATATATAGGCTACAAAAGTATGTGGTTGAAGGCTTCAGTGCTCCAAAACATAAAGCTCGGCAGAAAGCTTTCATATCCCTCATTAGTTTGGTCCACTGGCAAGTGATAAAAGATTCTCGACATTCACTTTGAGTGTGTTATATTCATAGAAAACAAAACAAATAAAGAGTGAATGAATAACAGATGGTTCGGTGGTGTATGATACAGAATCAATTCCCAAACATCTGGTGCAAATAAGCCAGGGAGACATGGAGAGAAATAATAATTATGCGTGAAACTTTAAATATACAGTAGACGTGACTATACTGTAGCTTGATCAAAGCATACTGGTACAATAATGTATTCAGTAGTATTCTGAAAGGGGTGTAAAAACACATTACTGCATAATAATGAAGGAATTACATATTTTAACACATAAAGAAAGGAGTGGTTGTGTCTAGAGAAATGACTGGTGTCTGATATGAAGCACAAACATCATAGTGTTGCAATTTTCATGCACAAATAATTGGTATGATAACTAGTTCCTGCAGGTATGACAGCAGGTGCACTCACAAGAACATTTTAGGAGGTAATTCTGGAGTATAACACGCAAATTGAGACTTGCTAGTAGTTTTCAATACAAACTATGAAGCCGTATGAGTCACCACTATATCGGGCCTTTTTGCAGATCAGTGGAAAGCAAAGCCCTTGTTGTGAGCCAAAAATAATCCTTGGAAACAAATGTAAGTATCTAAAGTAATGAAATTCATGCACAATTTGATTCCAAGCACATGCTGATCCATAGCAAAAAGTGATTTTCATGGATGAACAATGCAACAAGCGCGTGAGATAATCCCCTCAAAGTGATCCCTCTATCTGCACTGTGAGCTCTTCAAATCCTGGTAAACGGCACCCAGAGCGAGATGAGCCCAAAGATAGGACGACAGATTTATTGCACCCCAGATGTGCCTGATTTACGACCATTGTTTAATCTCCAGATTCCAACCACATGAAGGTCTTTATATTTGGAGACTTAATTTATAGAGCTCAGAGAATGCAGGCTTAATGTTTTCTGTCTCTGTAGAAGATGAGCCAGCACTGTGACTCTTGCAGATAAACAGATGCTTGGATTAACATTGATCTTATAAACAGATGTGGAGAAAGGTTATCTCTTAAACAGGCTACATTAGTTTTAGTAAAAAACAGAAACCGTGGCTCTAAACTCCACTGAATCCAATAGGAAATCTGTGTTTACTTATTCATTATTGCCTGTTTAACGTCAACATATAGCCATATAACCATAGACTCAGTCACTTCATCTTCAAAAGTCGTCTTTTTGCTAGAAATCTTCTATTTTGAGAAGAAAAGAACTCCAAAGCTTTCACTCCAAAGCTTGATCTTAGAGCTGGTAGGAGGCAGGACTGTCACACAAGTAATTATACATCATAATATGTCTCCTATTTTCTTATTCCCACCCCTTGGCGTCATAGGCAAGTTCTCATTACCAGATCGGCTGAGCCGAGAGCCCCAGGCGGCTGGTTTTTCCCAGCGAGCTGGGGTTCCTGTGTTGTGGTGGGAGGGTCGGCAGAGGCGACACGGGTAAAAGTTTGCTGTTTATTTCCATTCTGTCATGTGTGTGAATCTGATTACAGGTCGCTAAGTCAATATTTAGCTTCTGCGGACGGCATCGTCGTCGGCCAGTTTATTTTTTCTGGGCCCCGCCACATCTGCTGCCAATGTCATGCGCGGTAGCCGACGTGTGCCGCTACCAGGAAGGAAAGCAAACAATGAGTCTGCAGTCTTGGTCGAGTGAGTCAGGCAAAAGAGTGGTGAGCACGAAACCATGATTTGCAGCTAGAAGTCAGACTGGTTCGGGGACAGCGGTGCTTAGAGCAGTTTGAGGGATGCCTTAATGGGTCTGATGAGGGGTCAGGGAAGTTCATGGTGAAACACTAATTTCTCACATCAGCCTCGTTCATATTTGAAAGAAAAACAAACCACAGGTAGCTAAAAGCATAAACATCCTTACGAAAGATTTTAAAGTATGTCATGTTCAAGTTCACGCTTCCAGTATAGTTGTCTGCAAGAGCAGAAACACCTCATCAGTGTGGTGTACTTTTAGATCTATAGACTTTGTAGAAACTACGGGGATAATAACTGCATTTCATGCATTTTTTCATTTGATTCCTCTTGTCTGAGAAGCTTGGATGGGGGCTGCCACTTTATTACGAGCCAAGAGGAACACCAGGTTGAGGCTTCTTTTCATCTTGCCCTCAGGCAAGGCGGATTTGATATTTATTAAAAATAGAGAGCAGTGTATTTCTTCCAGTCGTGTCTTCATTACCCCAGGTTGTTCCAGTGAAGGCGGACCACACACAGTCACTAGATCTGAAACACCTCCTCTGCTTGTTTGCCTGACCTACTATTTGAGTTTGAGGGTTCGCAGAATTGTAGAGTTTCTGTGCCAAAGATGTGCAAGTCAGGACTTCATTAGACTTGGAATAGTTTCTATGCTGGCTGTTACTTGAACTGAGTTGGCAATCGTGTAGTATGTGTGGACTTGCTTTTTGTTACGACTGTTTCAGCTGAATCAGCTGTATATTCTGCATTTGCATTTATCGTAAATGTGAATTATGTAGCTGGGCGTACAGCTGAATTGAGTTTCAAAACTTGTTTAAGACATTAAGGACAAAATGTCTCTGCACGACCTTGGAGCCCTGCCATGTGTAAGGGGCCTATATTGCTTTTTAGGTAGATGACATACATACATTATACATACTGTGCAAAAAAAAGAACAACTACCTCCAACTGCCAGCACCCCTCCACCCTTTAGAATTCACTTTCGTCTGCAAAACATCTGGAATTCATTGAGAGGAGGAGGTTTGGGGGGAAATGAACTCCGACAAGAGTCTGTAGATTTGGGTACAGCCCCCTGCTTTAGGTTCCCTCAGATGGTTAAGATAGGCCTGCAGACAAAAACCTACTGGTTTGTCTCACACAGACTTTTACCTGTTCCACCCTGAAAACAAACAAATACTTTGTACTTTGTTTAAAAACACTTTTATGGCATTACTATATCTACAGAATACAGTAATAGACATCGGGACAGAACATTTTATTCTGTTAAAACTTTAAAAACAACGTCTAGAATGAAGTTAACACAAATGTAATCCATAATGACGTTGTTTCCTTGATTTGTCCTACATAAAATCCCTTGTTGCATGTAATGACCCCATAGAAAGGGGTTTGTACTGGACAGTTTTGTTTCAGTAACTCGTGACTGTACAACTGTTTTTCCATTAGAAATAATCGTAAACTTTAAAGAGATCTGTTGCATTTCCCTATTAAAGAGTGAGTCATCATGTTAGTCAGAGTGACCAAAAACAAAACGCTGGAAAGCTGGCATGAACCCTTGCAGATGTTGATGGTCATTTTTTGAGTTTGGGAAATGCAGAGCAAATTTGATGTAGCAGCCTGAGAAAACAGAGAGAAATCTGTCCAAATAAATCTGGTAGAAAAAACAGCAATGGCAAATATAAATACTTAAAACCAGCTAACTGATTCAACAGCTAACACATTCATGCTCATTGTCATATAAATTTGTAATGCGCTGGGAAAACTGGCATTTTTGTGTCTTGCTCCACAGTGCAATCTTTTTACTACAGCTTAACTTCATAACGCCTCAATAGCATCATACTTTGTATCCTTTATATTACTTTACTACTTCCTTTTAAAAGACAGTTAATGAGATCCTAACAAGATATAACACTACTCTACTAAACTATACGTCAAAACTCAAGACTCAGAAAAGGAACTGCCTCCATTAGGTGCAGTATGTACCGTCACTTGTTGGCTCCTCTGTTTTGACAAAGAGCTCTTTTAATGGTGTTCAAATGAAACACTTGGTTGTCTGGGATATGAGTGACCTTACATATGTGTCACCACTAGCAGCACATGTTCATTTGTTTTTCCAAAGAAACGTGCCAGCGCCTAATGCAGCAAAAATGACGTTGTGAAATCAGGTCTTTCCTAGAGGCGAACGAGCCATTTTTTTTTTTTTTTCCTATCATACCTGTATAGTGTCCCAGCTTTATAATAAATATCCCCTTTCTTCATGGCTGGTGTACTTTTCTCCTCTTTGTATTTCACTGCTTTAATATAGGAGAACCATGCAGGCTAGAAATCCTCGTTAAAACAAATAAGCATGTAGCAGTGCCCGAAGCGAATAGTTCCACGGTAAAACATTGGTAGAGGCTGCATGTTGGCCTCTTTATGAACAGAATTACATCTGTTTTTTGTTGGTCTGAGACATTAATTATATCCCTCTGGAGTTGTCTACAATGTGTGCTGGTGTAATTGATAGTAAGACAAAACACTGCATACAATACCCTTTTTCTTTTGTGTTCTCTCTGTCATATTTATCTTGAAGATTTATGTTGCATTTCTGTGTAGTTCTCATCTCATGCGTGATAAAAATCTTAAAATCACACGTGAACAACTTGAGATTGGCTTTCAGTGCACTTCTGTAGTGTGAGATTTTCTTAAAGTGAGATTATGTAATTTTTACTAAACAAGCTTTTGGCTTGTTTTGACCACAATTTGAAGTTGCAGCATAATGACATTGTCCCTTCAGTCCGTTACTTTAAACCTGCAATAACTGAATTGTGAACAGAAACAAGCTGTGATCACATCATTGACATTGACATTGTCACTATTTAAGTTGATGTGGGGAACTTGCTTGTGAATGTTTGCCTATTTACACATCCCCCAAACCTTCCAGAGAAACATTAGCATTCATTTGCAATTCTGCTTGTGTCCACCCGATGAATGCAAGTCCAATATTCAATCTCCTTTGAGCTCTGTGTTTGGTCTCCACCATCTCCTGAGGGAAATATTCGGCTCTTTAGCAGCTAAATTCTTCTTTATGTTCACAAGCTAGTAGCTACCTTTACCAGGTAGTGTACAGCAGGTTTATCGGAGCTTTCTCCCTGAAACCTGTAAAAACCACTGAGCTAGGAGAGTGAACCAAAACAGTAAAGTTGTGGGTCAGAAAACTAAATCAATGAGCTAAAAGAAGCTAAAGAACGTAGAGTTTCAGTGAACTGCTGAGCTGGGTAGTGATTATCTGTGGGTTGGTCAAAACGAGCTTTTACATACAAGTGGAATGAGATCACAAACCAGGAAACCACAAACACGCGTCCTTGGGAGGTACAGTGTGTTTTAGTTTTGTGATAAAACCTTTGGAATGCTGATCTGTGACATTACACACAAACTGACTCAGCAATGTCAGTTACACTAAAACAATATCCATCTAAAGTTTGCTAACGTTAGCTAGCATGAGCCACCATGAGCAGGTGGTGTATTGAACTGAGCAAGTTGGCATTTTTATTGCTAATAAAACCAACTTTTCATTTGTAAGAGGAATATTGTGCTATTTCAATTTTCAAAAGCTAAGTAGTTTCACCTTATTCAAAAATCAATCACTCTACTTTCCACTCTGGCCATGGGACTCTGACTTTCTCAGAGGCTTTTATTGTTGTGATGGTACACTATTTCTTATTTCTGATCAGTTCTGGCTGACCTTCTTACCTTAAAACTTCTGAGGAACTTCATAAAAATAACTTTTCCTTGGCAGGCAAAACACAAAACAAACTGGGTGAAACAACCACTGCTCACATTTAAGAAAAAAAAAAGAAAGCTGGTATATTAGCGATAGAAGTGAAAAGACTGTTACTTTGTTTTTGGAAAAACTTAATATGCTAGCTTTGCTTTTAAGTGTTCCCAGCTGGTCTTTTCTTTTTACTTTAGGCTTCTCTCAGCGGGTCTGCTGCAGTAACAAGGGTGCCGCGCTGTCCCGGGGTCCTAAAACTTTATCATACACAGAACCGAGGATCAGCGTGCCAGCGTAGGCCTCCTTTAATAACCTCAAATATGCGGCAATTCATATGGATGTGGTTCACCCTAGTTCTGATGGAAAACTACACCCTGACGCAGGAACCAAAACACTGATCCCATCAGCGCAGGGCAGGGCGCGCTGCCAAAACACTGCACTGATTCGAGGCTTGTTCCTGGTCACCAATGAGCCGCTTGGGTCCTGCTGCCGTCGTCTGAATGGGTCTTTCAGAGGGGATTTGAGAAGTCGTTTTCACGTTGGGTCAAACTGTGCAATGCTGTCGCTTTGGGTTAATTTCTCACTGAAGGTTATGCGAGTGGAAGGAATGCTTCGTCAGCAGAGTTTACAGTGTTAGAACACAGGTGAGACCCTTTAGGCCAAAATTCACACATTTGTGATGCTAAAACACAAATGCCTTGCTAAAAATTCCTTCTCACTTGATCATCTGTTTTTTCCCTCTTGTCTTATTCACTAGTAGGAGTGTAAGAAAATATTGCAAATATTGAATATCGCGATATTATGTTTTGTGATACTGTATTGATTCTCAAAAACACTGGTATACACGCAAAGATTAACTCAGTCAATACTTTATTCGTATAGTGCCATGATGTTGGATGTAGAGATGCAACGATTAATTAATAAGTTATCAACTATTAAAGTAATCACCAACTATTTTGATAATCGATTAAGAAAAAGGTAAAAATTCTCTGATTCCAGCTTCTTAACTGTGAATATTTTCTGTTTTTTTCACTCCTCTATGACAGTAAACTGAATATCTTTGAGTTGTGGACAAAACGAGACATTTGAGCACATCATCCTGGGCTTTGGGAAACAAATAATCGATTAATCAAGAAAATAATCAACAGATTAATAGACAATGAAAATAATCGTTAGTTGCAGCCCTATTTGGATGTTACAGGGACTGTGATAAATGCAAATAAAACACAAAAAAGTAAACTTTATATACTCTGATTTTATGCATATGGTGGTGTGTTCTTTATACTATGACAGTTTTCCTAAAATTAGATATTAAAAAAATTGCAATATATAGAATCGTAACCGCTGTATCATGATACGCATCGTATCGCCAGATTCTTGCCAATATACAGCCCTACAGTAATAGATAGCAAGTGGAATCTAGATAGGAGGAAAACATGAGTGACATGTTTTGGGACATACTCTACTTTAAAACTCCCAAAATGACAGAAACGGCCTTCGCAGGTTGAAGAACAATCTCCCTCCTCGTGTTGTTTAATTGGTTTTCGGGTTTTGTTTCAGCCAGGTTGTAACTTTTAAACACTCCTCTGCTGTTTGCTTCTGTTTCCAAAAGCAGCTGTTTTGAGAAGTTGTGAAGCGTTTGAGCGCTCGTCAGTGTTCGGTAGCTCGGAGGGCGGAACTCTCCGGATTATCATCTAAGCCCTCAAACAAAGCTGATAGCTGTGTAAACAAACTTGCCTTTTTTCACACTTGTTCCGTCTATTTGCTCTACTTTTTGGCCTCGATACTAAAAATAAACAGCTCGGCGACTGCAGTTGTTCCGCTAAGGATTTGTGATTTATCTGTCCATAAACTTCTGGCCCCACTCAAAAATAGTAAACAAGGAGCAATTTCAGTCTGGTTGTCAGCCAAGGCAAATGGTTATATTATGATAACAGGCCTATTTCCTGTAGTTAAGATTTTTGTTTAACATTAGGCCCTATTCTCAGCCTGCAACTGGCAGGGAGCGGTGGCCCAGTTTCGACACTCTTAACCTCTGCCTCAGCCATCCGACCAGATGTGGGTTCCCTTAAGCAAATTATTAGTGGTTCCTAGTACACACAGGTTCCCTACTAAGTGTTTCCAGCTCAGATTTGGCAGGACATGGAGGAGACATTCCAATGGAGCAACATCATATTTTCCCTTCAGCATAGCCATAGCAACTAATTATTTATTGTGAAAAAAACCTCAACTAATATGGACACTCGTTATTTTCTGGATTGGAATAAAAGAAGTGTTGTTTTATTTCACACTCAAACAGTTTGGGAAGATAAATAGTGCAAAGTCTCCTAATGTGTGGAAAAAGAAAAGAAGAAAAGTGAGACTGTCCGGTGATTAGTCATGCTTGTGTTTGCTTTTGTGAAATAAAAAGCCACCCAAGAAACGTTTGATTTTTGCGGGACTCTCACCCATCCCATTGTGGTGCTTTTAATCCACACAGTAAACCAACTCCAGATCCCTCACAGTGACTGTGCACTGAAAGTTTAAATGCTATGAAAACCATGAACCAATAATCTAGTAATGAATATCTTGGAGGTCTTTGTTCAAAATGTTTCCACTACAGTTATTTTTTAGTATATCTTCCCCCTCAAGTCCACATATTCTCATATTCTTCCTACAAAGCTTGTACAAACTGTAAATGAGGCTATGAGGCAATTAAACGTCTGAGCTACCTTGTAAGCATGTAGTATTTAGAACACTTAATAGTGAAGTAAAGTCTTTAGGGCTGCTACTAATGATAATAGACATTATTGCTTAATCTACAGGTTATTGTCTTGATTTATTTATGTCAGCTAATAGCAAAACATTTATATAGTTCCCAGAGGCCACGGTGACGCCTTAAAATGTGTTGTTTTGTCCAAGATCCAGATATTTTCAGTTCACATTTGACAAGCTGGAACAAGTTAATTTGTTTTCCATATTAGTTTTTTTTGGTTTGGTTTGGTTTTTAGTTGTTTAAAAACGATTAATTGATATTGAAAAGTTTGATTAATTCATTAATCGACTAATTGCTTCATCTAAAATGTCTCTCAACCCCCATAAAAATCAAGAAGTTTAAAAATAGCATTCAGAGTCTTGCCAAAGCTGATTTGGCTCTGATGTATTTTTATGGCCCCACACCGGCGACAGACATGGCCAGAGGTTTGTCCGTCCGGTCCATTCTCGTGAATGTGACATCTCCGAAGCACAACCGCCCATTTGGACTCAAGGATGAACTGATTTGATTTTGGTGGTCAAAGGTCAAGGTCATGGTCATGGTGACCTCACAAAACACGTTTTTGGCCATAACTCAAGAATTCATACGACAATTTCACAGAAATGTCTAATAGGATAAAATGATGAAGTGATGCGTTTGTTCAGGTATTGCCTTGTTTGATATTCTTTAGATTACATGAATACTGATCTAAGATCAGGTTTGAATCTTAGGTATCTAACGACTAATTTGTTCAAATGATGAGGACAAAGTCACCATTAATCAACTTTACCAGACTAACTAAAGTCGTCATGTAGAAAGACATATTTTTGTTGAGAGAACTCTTTAACTGACAAGTAATCCTCAACAGCCCCTGATGTACTGTAGTATGTAAACCTGCTCTAAATCTGTCTGAGACCACACCTTCTTAAAATGTGAGCGCTGGCAGGGAGGGCAGCCGACAGCTAAGGAAATATTTACAGTACGAGAACACTCACACATGGTGGTTGTGTCTCTCCAGCCTGAATTGATGTCGGTCGAAGGTGGTTGGTCTCCAGAATGAACATAAACAAGCAGCTGGAGCAGGAGCCCGCCTGGTGCTAACGCCAAACTCCTCAACACGTAAACACACATCAGTCAGCTTTGTGAGTAAGCGGTCACGTAAAAGTCATCACAGTTGGAGACATCAACACGCAGAGACTTGGCAAGTTCTGTTTTAAGGTTGTGATCTGTTTCAGCATAGTGGTTAGCAGCTCCAGCGTGTAACTGTGAAACATAAGGGAATAGATTGGTGTAATTTGATCAAATGAGCTGATAGCTTTCAGATGTTTTTGGATTGCTTCAACTCCACCAAATAATACAACATTAGACATTAGTCAGTGTGTTTCAATTTGGCCATAATTAACTTATGATTGTTATTATAGTATTAATGCTATTTCAGAGCACTTTCCCTTAAAATCTATTAGCACTTCAGATTCAGATTCCATGAGGTGATTATTTTTTAACTGTTCTGAAGACCTTTTCTGTGTGTCAAATTTGTTTAATCTCCCATCTATTCCCAATTAGGGATGGGAAACATGGGTCATGAGCACCAAATATAAAAAACTGTCAATCATTGAGAGATGGCATCTAATGTTCTCCGAGGGTGTCACAGCAGCCCACTGCTCCTTAAATGCTTAGGATGTATTAAATGCAGAGGTCTAATTTAATGTATATGTGCAGCCAGTTCCCACTCCCAGGGCATCAAATAGCGACGCTTTGTCCCGCCCCTTGGCGTCTGATACCGACGCACAAGGCAACCTTTAGCGTCTGTATGACAATGTAAACCCATCCACATAAATATTAAACACTCAGAGAAAGTGCTCCGGAAGTGGGATGATGTAGTTTAAAGACCGAAAATACACACACAGGTGTGGGTGGGTGTGGAGGTGGATGGGTCCAACAAACACAGGGCTTACATACAGGCCACCGCTGTTGGTATCCGTGTTGGAACGTATTATTTTTTGTGTTTGTGTTCACTACGTTAAGTTTCACTTTCACTTTACAAACGTAGTCATTTTAAGCCAAACCATGATGTTTTTTCCCTAAACCTAACTTAATGGTTTTGTTGCCTAAACGTAAGCATTGTTAACCATGTGTTTACTGCGACCGTATCATAGCGTCCGACGCGCTGGGTTACTCAGTTTGTTAGAAAGTGACGTCAAAGGGGTTCTAACCAAACGTCAGTATGTGATTAGATGGGATGAAAACATGTTGGTATGTGACGATTTAAAATAAAATTTAAGTTGAATGGTTAATCAGACTCTCAAATTACATTTATAAACCATTAATTTGCTTTGTCAGTTATGTTTTTTGAGTGAAGGAAGTGCTCCATTTTTTTTTTTTAACAATAGTTTTGTTTACATTACAAATAACTCATCCTGTATAGTGGATCACTAGTCAAGTTTCCATGCACATTTAGTGCAAATTTTAACTGAATTTAAAAAAAAGGGCAAAAGAAAATTGCAAGATTAATGTGCGTTTCACTACTTTTCCACCTCAGCCCGAGCATATAAGCATTTTTGTGATATTTCAATCAATCAAAACGTATTTGCTGAACTACTTGCCAAAGTCTTGAAGTATGGAGCGGAGTTTACTTGGTTATCTTCATGTTCACAGAACATATGGCACATTTCAGCATGACTCTAAAGACTATATGTCTCTGTTTTACAGCTCATGTAACTGAATCACCCAGATATCAATTTGACCCAAGATAGAGATGCCAATGCTATCTTTTGGGCAGGAAGACCCGGAGCAAAAACTGGGGGGCTTCCTCTCTCTAATTGCACTCTTAGCGATGACTTCCTGTGGGGACCCCACGAGGGATGTTTGGTCTTGACTCTTCAGTTGACCCCAAACCAGAAACCTCAGCGCTCATTCTTCTGGCTCATGAAATATGTTCTGGACTCAAACCACTCCCCAGTGGATCATTAATACGGCGCTGTGTCAGTGCTGCCAGCATTTGCTTTCAACTGTTGTCTCTTACAGAGAAAGCAGGCTGGGGTTAATGGAATACAATCACAGTTCAGGAGAATTTGCTCAGCTTGTTCTGCTTTGACACCATGTTAGACCAAATGTTTGCTCTCTTTTCATGTTGTTTGAATTATCCGATCATCCTGTGTGCTTTTGTTTGCATAAATGTGTATCAAACTAAAAAAAATGTCTATTTTGCACAATTCCCTGCAGGTTTTCAGGCTTACACAACTTTCTCAAACTCCTATCTAAGTTTTTCACTAGCTGAAGGAAGACTCCCTGTGCAGTCAATCATCTGACTCCTGCTCCCTGCCCTCATTTGCTCGGAGAACACAACGAAGCCCTAAAGCTCAAAGACAGATTTTCATAGTCAGGTTGTATTTACATTTGAAATTGTTCAGAGCGCAGCTTGTCTCCGACGCTGCCAAAGTGTACACTGTTTAATCTAGAGACACCAGATAAATCACAGGCAGTCTGGACAACCACGCCGGGCAGTTGTAGCAGGATCAAAATCAAATCTATCAATTGGACGGCTCAGGACTCGGCAATAAAAGCCTGCTTGTGCTCCCGTAAAAGAAAAAGTCACATTATTGTCGCAGGAACAAGTTAAATCACTGAAAGGTCAGACAGTGAGAGAAGGTAAGATTACATATAAGGGTCAGTTCATCCAAATTACTATGAAAAAAACATATTTTCTTACACCAAGTGATACAGTATCTAGAAATGTTGTGTTTGTCGAGGTTGTGAGATATTCATCTCTGAGATTTCTGTCGCCATCCCAACGCAGTGGAAGTAAATTAAATTCCTTTTGTGGTGCTCACAGCATTGAAAAATGAGCTTTTACAGAAACAATATCCTTCTCTGAGTAAACCACACACGTTGTGAGCTGTTTTCTGTGGAATTATTTTCTATCCAAGGGCGCTTTCACACCTGTAGTTCGATTCATTTTGGTCTGGATGAAGGGGAAAAAATTATACCATGTTGCTTTTTACCTCTGGACCTGTCCCTGTTCACACTGACGTTCCACAAATAAACCAAGAGTTGTAAAAATGAAGTTATATAGACTGACAGATTGATAATGCGCATCGATTAGACAGTTTTGGCGACTGTCAGCATACATTTTCAGGAGTCACGTCGGAAAATGTAATCCTGTTGTTGACCAACAGCAGGTCTGGTATCACAAAGATGTCACCTCGCAAAGAAATAACTGATTATGAACATCATTAGTATTACATGACTGCAAATCGGCCGTGTGTCAAACAGGAAGAGATGGGATGAAAAAGTGACATCTTGTACTGTACAGCAATGTTACAGGATTTATTACTGAGGGATCGATATGTCACACACTTTTTAATGGATTTATTAAAAGCCGTACCAGAGTTCACTTGGAACCTTTTAAAGTAGTATTGATCCTCATTTGGTTTGATTGATTGTGAAAGCACTCTAAGAAATAGTCCCAATGGAAATGATTTACAGTTTGTCATGGGGATATGTTTTATGCAATTTGGGTGAGCTGACTGAAGTTAGTTCAACGATTGACTTCTCCTTTTAATCACCAAAACCTGACAAAATGTGCAGAGTTGTCATAACATTTCATCAACCCGATCTCATGGGAAGGCGTATAAATAGCACGACATTTCCACGTGTTATGGTAACGCATTTTAGGCTTTCCGTGTGAACAAAACCACTTAGTTAGGTTTAGGAAGAACACCTAGCTCACACTATTCCTTTATTTAAATACCATCCCACATCCCTCGATCACTTGCCAAAGCGAAAGCTCAATTGAAGACACATCATTATATTAGGTCGGGCATGGAAAACAGTGATAATATATCAGTAACAGCTTTGTCTATAATAGATCAGACCACCCCTGAGTGTTCAGTCTTTGTAACCAGGACCACGAATGTGCTGCAAACTAACACAAGTGTCGCTCGGCACTCCAGCAACCAGTCCAACAGAACAACAGAGCTTTATTTAGACTGTTGCAGGTGGATTTGATGATAAGGTTTCTAAATCTAGTGTGTTGTTTGAGTTACTGCAGAGATAAGTTGTCTTCTGTGAATTTGAGTGGTTTGTTTCTGGAATGGCTTCAAGGTCTATTGCCTGTATACTTATCTGCAGTATAGCATGCTATTCCTGTCCGTGTAAACATTGCATGAGAACTTACAGTACTTTATATAGTCGTGAATATATGGTGCTTCCTTTCCTCCTTTGACAGAAGCTGACAAATCCCTGACTTTGTCCCCTTTTTTTTCAGTTTAATTCTGCTGCAAGTAGCTGGTCACCTCTAAAATACTTTATTCTTCTAGCTTTTTATCTACTTTATCCTTCAAGAACCTTGAAGTTGCGTCATTGCAGGCAAATGATCTTCAGATTTCAAACATCCTCTACTTTACAGCTTGAAAGTGACCGAGGTTAACCCCGTCTGAGCACTACTGACTGCTTCTTTTGACATCCACAGCAGAAACACTTGAAAGTGTTCTAGTTTGAGGTTTACAATCAACTTTAAATTTGGATCCTCCTGTGCCAATTTTCTGTCTTCAGCCAGAGGAGTCCTCTTATTCACCCCTCAAGCGGCACCGACACAAACCCAGACTGCAGAGAGGATAAAATAATTCAATCATAGGAGAATAACACTGAAAGTTGCGACAGAGAAACGTCTTGCAAAACTGTCTTCACTACCTTTTCATGCAGCCAGAATCCTCCTGTTTTGATTGACAGTCTGTGGGATGGGAAGTGATTTGGTGCATAATCTTTTGATACTGCAATACGTGTCTGACAGTACAGAGTGCAGAATAACCATCTGACAGTTTGTGATGCTCCTTACTTTCTCTGCAGTTTAGTAGGCTGCTGTGTATGCAAATAAGAAACAGGCAATCCACATTTGTTGGTGTCATGTCAAAATGAGACTTTTTGTTGTTGTTGGACTTGCATCTGTAGATTTTGCACATGATATATAATATATATCCATATGAGATATACAGATATATTATATAATGTAATATAATATTTTTTATAATATAATTTTCTTAGCCATCATAAGGGTCATGACTTCAACAGATATACAGAAAATTATAGTAAAAAATGTAAAATAACCAGAAAGTGATAATTATTTAATCTAATTGGCTTTCAGAACATCAGATTTTTTTTCATTTTTGATTAATCCGTCAGTTTTTTTCTCTATTAATTATTTGATCTATTTAAAAATAATGAAAAATGTCGGTCACAATTTCTTAGCCAACATAAATGTCATGACCTCAACGGAAGTGCACAAAATTCCACTAAAAAAATAAAGTAAAATAACCATAAAGGGATAATTAATTCATTAAATTGGTTTTAACATCAGCATTATTTTCATTTTCGATTAATCTTTCAGTTATTTTCTCTATTAATTGTTTGATCTATTTGAAAACTAGTGAAAAATGTCAGTCACAATTTCCTACAGCCCATTGTGATGTCTTCAAATATCTTGTTTTGATCGCCCAACAGTCCAAAACCCAAAGATATTAAATTTATAATCATAAAAGAAAACATATTTAGAAATCAAAGACAATATTCACATTTGAGAAGCAGGTACTAGAGAATTTGGGTATTTTGAAATAGCTCCAAACACTTTTGCTGATTAGTTCTCTGTCAATCAACTAACTGATTAATCATTGCAGCTCTAAATTGATTACATCAGTCTTTAAGAAAATTTTATTTTTCCAAACTTTAATTACTGCAAAATCCCTCTAAGTCATTTTAATTGCAGCCAGTGATAAATAATGTTCATGATGCTTTAAAACCGTGCAGACATGAACTGTTCTGGAGGAATCCAAACCAAGAGAAAGGAGAGGAAATAATCAGCAATAACTGAGCACTGCCCTAAAATGGATCGACATCTGAAGCGATTACTTGACTTTTCCCATTTTCTTATGTTCCATCTGTGTCATCATCATCAAAGAGCACAGTTAATGTCCCATATTTTCCATGACTGCATCCTTAATCTCCAGGGATCATTTACTTTTAACGTGCTCCCATGACCTTTAAGCAAATGAATCACATTTTATCATACATTAAAAGTTAAAGATGGGGCCTGTGGTTTGATTATTCCATGACTCTTCATTTGTGTGAATGAATATACATGCAGGGTTTTTAAGTTGATTCTCTGCATGTGTCAAGGAGGTGTTAATATCATCAAGACTTCAGGAGAGGCTTCTTATTTATCTAACCTCTCTTCCCTGGCCCGCTTTTCTTTCTCTCTCTGACGTTGTGGAGATACTGAATAACCCAGGACCACCCGAGCACTCACAGGTGGGAATCTAGTGTTTCAACTGAAGTTAAAAGTGATTATTGTGTCTCGAAACAACCCTGTCTACACACTAGCATGTCAAATAAAGCTCTGAAGAGGGTGAAAATAGCCAGCGATGTAGCATTGCAGTGGATCCTGAGGCCACAACCGCCTGGCTGCCTGCCTGCCGCTTGATGTTTAACAAGCCGGTCATTTAAACACCACTAATAAAACATCTCCTGCTGGGGGGATAGGCTCTTCATAAACCCTCGCTTCACAGTGTTGAGTGTACGTTTCCCTCTGCAGCCCTCCGCTCTCCCCTTCTATTCCCCTGACCAGTGAAGATTCAAGCAGGCACTTACGCAGGCGTCATGTTTTTAACTATAATTGGAGTGATAAAAGTGAAACAGCCACCACATTATAGCTGCTGTAACTCATGTCCAGACTCGGGTAACATATAGGAGGATTTGCATGCTGCTGTGCAAGAGAGATATGTTCTAGCATGGCGAGGTCAAGAAAGCATTTATTAGCTAATGGTCTTCTTCATTAATGGAAGCCGGATTTTTATATTGTAAATAGAAAGATAATAGATATAGTGCAATAATTAGGGCTGTCAACCGATTGAAATAGTTCATCGCAAATGAATCGCACATTTTTTATCTGTTCAAAATGTACCTTACAGGGAGATTTGTCAAGTATTTAATACTCTTATCAACACAGGAGTGGGCAAATATGCTGCTTTATGAAAACGTATGAATATATTTGTTATTGGAAATCTGACTGCTAGAGTTAGATGAGACGATTGATACCATTAGAATATATGCCCGTTAAATATAACGCTGCAGTTGATTACCTTAGCTTAGCATAAAGACTTGAAACAGGGGGAAACGGTTAGCCTGACTGTGTCCTAACAATCCTCTAAAGCTCACTAATTAACATGTTATATATCGTTTATTTAATCTAGACAAAATGTAAAAACGACAACTTTTGATTTTACCAGGAACATATGCAGGACTATTTGGTGCAGTGACTTGTTTTGTTGTCATCCCGAGGTTGCCAGGCAACCAGCAGAGACTCTAAGGTGTGAGTTTGGATCTGCTGTAGCGTCATATTTAACTTACAGCCATGAGAGTGCTATTAATAATACATTTAATTAAGAAAAAGGATAATATCTGTGTAGTTGACAACTTGGCGAGCTGACCGAAAAACCCAGCATTGTTAATCTGAAGTAGATCAATGGCAACATTATTAAGACTGAGGATCTGTGAGGCTGCAGACGATGTGTTGTGTCACCTGAAATCCTGCAATATTATATATCACACTGGATTATGGTGCAGTCGGTGTTATTTTCATTTTTCTCAGCGCTGTCACACAAGACAAACGTGAGAAAAGTAGAGTCAAACAGATTTGGCCTCATGGGGTCGACCTCCTCGAGGGACAGCAGGTTTTGATCACATCCAGAGCAGCGAGGGAGCTTTCTCCTTTATCGCTTTCAGCCTGTAATATATATTTAAGCCTATTGAGGCTATAGATGGTAATATGAAACCTTCATAATATTGTGTCATTACATAGATGTGTAAGATTTGAGCGGTGTCGCATTATGTCGTCATCCTGGCTACAGACTTGATGGAAATTGCTTAAATGGAGCAAAGGATTTAAGTTTGGATTTGTGGTATTAATACGCTACCCACACTCTTGGAGCTCTAGTATGTCATCTGGAAAACAGAAACTCCATATTAATTTATGTTTAAGTGAAAATAAATGTATATTGTACCAAAAAGTAATGGTCCAAAAAGCTTCATATAGGAATGCTGTTTTTGCTGAAAATGTTAAATTGCCTAGAAAGTTTGTCCATTTAAATTAAGTTCAAAATGTGATTAATTTTTTATGTCTCTCTCTACGTGCATCGTACACTTTTGACTCCACAGCAGATATTAGTAATTAGGGAACAATCTCTTACACATTTCAGTAATCAGAAACTCTTCACAGACGGCCAACCTACGACTGGCCCGCAGTACATTTCATGAAACATTCCTGCTCAACCAAAATTGCTGATATCATTAGAGTGAGACCTCATGAGGCTCGAGGCTAGAAGCCCTCAGGGCTGAGAGAGAGAGGGGGGGAGGGAGATGCTTTATGGGGGAGAATTCCTAATATTAGGTTTCCTTCAGTTCAGATGCCAAAGTTGTTCAGTCATTTCAAACCTGAAGGACAAAAACTAGACTGCAGGACTCCATAATCAGCTGACGTCGCTCGTCATGGGAAGCTTTACAGAAGACAGAAACTACATCTGTACGGATGGGTTATTATGTAATTTATCTTTTCAAATGTCACAATGCACTTAAGTCCTAAAGTTAAAAGTGTTTGCATAAGAGAATGTCATCCATTACAAGAAAAAACTTGGTTAAATAGGGGCTTGGAAAATTCAGATTTTTCCTTTGTTGTTATGTTCAAGAGCCTGGGTCCAGAAAGTGATTTTATTTATATATTTTTTTAAAAATATGTGGGTATTTCAAAAATGGCTATCATGTTGCAGTGCAGTCTGAATCCCCCATCTGCTTCTGGACCCCTACCATCATATAGCCAGGCTGCAGCTGCATCCTCTCTCACTTATACGCACGCACGCACACACACACACACACACACACACACACACGCTCTCCTCCCTCTCTCTCTGACCAACACACACACCGCTCTCCTCCCTCTCTCTCTCTGACCAGCTGTCACCACCAGAAGAGAAGGTATCCCATTTCCCTTCAAGTATTTGCCTCTTACTTAGAAATCATGAATGTGAAATGATAATAGATGCAACAAATTCTTTCATCTTCTCACTTGCCTAAAGGCATACCGGCAGCGGATAAAGGGGCAGTTCAACAGAAAAAAATAACAACATTTTTTCTTTTGAACTGAAATGCGTATTGTCGTATAGACAAAGCATAATATATCTCATTCCTCTGTGCCATAGAGCTCCATACACATCAGTGAGCCACACATACACCATCCTGGTGCTGTTAAAGTTGGTGGTTTTATCCACCACCTTTTTCCGACATTTTCATAGGTAACACTAAATCCGTAATGCTCCCATACAGCAGAGCCAAACGATGCTGGTGGATCCTCTAACTGGACTTTATCGTGTCCACTCGCCATTTCCTTATCTGAGTGACAGCAGCATTCGCCACTTCATCCGTGCCAGCTGAGAAGGGGCTGGGTCACGCGTCATATCGAGGGGTACAACACATGCGCAGTAAAATCTGGTCTGCACTCGCCGAAATTGAGCCAATAGCAAGGCATGACCGCAGCTTCAGTTACTGCGCATGTTTTAAACCCCGTACCTCCCAGCCTCCTTCAATACGCCTTGTTTTCTATGTGACAATAAACGGGTGCCTAACTCTACATGAAAAAATACAGAATCGGCCGCATAACTTATTTCAAATGAACCGAACAATTCATACACGTCCCAAACCGTGACTAGCGAACCGAACGGTTCGAATTTTTTACCTGAACCGTTCCATCCCTAGTGTGTTGTAATCCGAGCTTCTCTGTGCTTTGTTGACCTCGCCGGCCGCGAATGCTTTTCGTGCATGTGAGTGTGCCCCACTAGCTAACTCACAGCCACCGCTCTGCACTGTGCACATACGGTGGTTAAAGTTGATAACGCCATCTCTACCGACGGCGCTGTTTTGGAAGTGTAGCACCCATCCTCCGGTGGGCCCCCTCAGGATAACACTGTTAGCTCTGTCATTAGTGTTGCCGTTGTTTTCACTGTTAGCCCTGTTAGCTATGAGCTGCCAGCTCAACTGTTGCCAAGTAGAGAGCCGTGCGGAGGCAATAGAAATGCTCCCTATCTTGCACTCTGTTTCCCCTTCATATCTATTGAAGCCTGTATGATGGACAAATTCAAGTGTGCGTTTCCTATTTCGCTGCGATCTCCAGCCTGTTTGCGATTGCTCTGATACATTTTTGATCAGTCTAAAACATTGTTGGTTTTCGTCTTTTCATTGAATTTGTTGACAATATGAAAAATAGAGAACAACACCAGCCTCTTCCTTTAAAAGAATAGTGTTGTGTGAGTTAAAATGGGTGTCTCAGTCCCTGCTAGTGATCCTCTATATCTCTTCTGATCAATATGTGAATGTGAAATCTAACCTGCGCTGCCTGTCACCCTGACTGCATCCTCAATCTCTCTCCGTCTGTCTGATGGATGCAGGCAGTGAATCTCTCATGGAGGCGGCTCCATGCGGGCGTGCAGCTGCTGGTGGACTGAAGTTACAGGTTGAAAGAGTCACGGCCTACAGGAGAAGAAGCTACAGCAAGCTTCTATACTCATAATACTACTACTACTAAACACACTGTACTCATATTTCATAGAAGAGGCCTCCTTTGTTGCGCAAGGTTGCCATAAAAAAGAGAGGCCGAGGCTCCACGCAGACACTTTTGATTTGAGTCTGTCAAATTCATCTGAGGTGAAGAAATTCCAGCAGGCTTCAGCGCTGCCCTCCTGTCTCCAAACACTGCATGGTGTGTAATACCTGCACTTGAAAGCATTCTCAAATTTCCTGCTCCAAAGCCAACTTATTACATTTTCTCCAACTTATTTCTAGCATGGGGTTGTTGGATCATTCTAATAAAATGTCAGAAATGACTGCTGTTCGGTAAAACCTCATCTTGGTCATTTGTTATGCTAAACTAAAATATGTCATTAAGTAGCTTTGCAAGAATTGGCCATGGCCAAAAGAGATGCTTTGTGTATGAGTACAGTACTGTGTGCTATGAAGCAAAGAATGTAGGCTTCTGAAATACTGAAAATGTACGTAAACTGCAAGGTGATGTAATGAAATATTGTATTTAGTTCAAGCAACAGTCCAGAACCCAAAGATATTCAGGCAATTTTCCGATTTCACGCAGCTCCCTCTGGAGCTACACAAGGATTTATACAACTTTTTTCATGCAGTAGCACTCCCCAAGATCTGTAATCAGACTTTGATATGTAAAATCCGACTACTGGCACTGCTAGATCATTGGTGTAACATGATGGTGTACTTTTGAATGCTTGGAGACTGTCTTCTAGGACACAAGTCCACAAAGAAGCCCCGGCGTTTAAGGTAAAGTTCAATCCATCAGTTCCAGAAAAACCACAAGATTAAACTGCTCGCTAAAATGGGAGAACTTTCCCTTTGTGTGCCAAGAAACCACTTACTGGAGCTTAAAGGTAGTTGTGGCCTGCTGAGAGTCCTGGACCAGTTGGAGGCTCCGCTCAGACGTTCATTTGGCTTTAAAGGAGCAAGAAGTTGGCCAGTGGAAATTTGAGAATGGTACAATACTTAATCTAGTTTTCCCTCTCCAGTGTGCTACGCCAGGACAGTGTAGGTAGTGTCAAAAGAGCTGGAGGTTTTTCTCACAGCTACAGAATGGTGCAACATTTGGTATTTTGGTGCCACAGTGTCTGCATGTTACTATACGTGTGTGTGGGCTTTGTTTTCCTTGCAATTTACCACACATCTAAAGCAAATGGCGTTCTCATAGCTGCGCAGATGGTAATCACAGCATGGCTAACATGGTGAGGGGCATTACTGTGAAACATTCAAGGGCAACACACCAGATTACAAGAACACTAATATGTTGTGCTGTTTTCAAAGAACGGCATTATATGAATGATTACCAGCACTGTAATCGGCAGCAATTTCATGTACTTTTAGATAGGACATTTTGTTTTTGTTTGCATTTTTATCTGTGGGAGTCGGATTGCAGCACAACCACTAAATTTGGCAGCTCTAGGGACCCATACTCGACACTGCACCTCTGTTTTCATCGTGAGAACATTGTTGAAAAATTGCATTTAAAAAAACCTAAACAACCAATGCCAGTAATATGTGGGGAAAAAAACAACAGCCTCTCTCTTGCCCATTGCAGCAGACGTTTGAAGTTGTGTGGACTAAGTAGAAAACTTTATAAAGATGCTACTGGCCCAAGACAATTGTCTCTTCTACTGTTACTTACGACTAAAAGCTATAATCAGTCAAGCTCTCACAGATGTTCTTTTGGCTCCCTGGCTCAGAGGTCACAGGTTAGTTCATCACGAGGTTCCTTGTTGTTTTGGGAAGCTTCTTGCTCTCTATGTGCCCTATTTTTTTTCAAAGATTTGATGTAACTGCATGAGAAGCTGATGCAACACAAGACGTTTTGCAGTTGAACCTTGTGTTGGTCCCTGCTGTAGCCGAAGTTCTCCCCAAACAGGCCCCTCAACTAATTTGATCCAAGCAGGAGAGAAAAGCAGACAGAAATCTGCCTGTTAAAGTTGAACTGAGAAACGTTCACTGTAACTTTATAGACACAATAGTTTTTACACTTTTTAAAATGGAATCCAATTACTGGAATATCCCGCCATAAAAAGCTGCGCTCGACTTTCAAGGCAAAGAAATATTAATACTGACGTTTGTTTTTTTATGGACGTAGCGAGAGGATTATTAAAAGATATGGAACAAGCTAACTCCCTTCATGTCTGTTGAAGTGTGGAAAAAAAAGGAAATAAAAGACATTTAAATGTGGTTTAGGTTTGGATTTTTCCTCACTATTACAGTGACAGCGACACATTTATCTTGGAATAGTTTCATGTTGATCGAAGTGTGTACCGTGCCTATCTGAACATCAAAACCAGGCCCTGGAATCGATGCCAGAAGTTCCTTCGTAAATGAGTCCCATATGGCTTCAACCAAAACAACTCCTTGGCCTTGTCTGAATTTATACAAAACTGCTGTATCTTTGTGGACTACACAGTAGTTTGACTACATGCGTGTTTAAATGTGTTTGTCTTAGAGTTAACACTCTTTAGCAAAGTCATCTTTTACTACACATCATTATATGAAATACTTTTTTCCTCCGTAATTCTTTAATCATATTCTCTACGGAGTCTGGTAGTCTGACGGTGGGAATGTTCATAGCACTTCTTAAACAATGGAAACTTATTTTGGTTGACAGAGTTATTATGTAGTTTACCAAACACTCGGTAGACGTTCTGTTGCAGCAACTTATCCCATGTTCCTGAAAAAATTATAATTGACTCAGTTGTGCTAACTTTCTCAGGCTCATGTTTTATGCATCAGCTCTTGCTGCCTGTCTGCTTTTGTCATTGATACGGAGCAAGGCCTGCTGTGCTCTGCCTGGAATGGCAAGAAGGCTTGAGTTTCCTTCCAGCACATCCCCTGTCCATTACCCAGAGGGCTGTGCAGCTCATTCCATGGCCTTAACAAGACCTTGGAGCGCCTGCGTTGGTTTGTGTATGGCTGTGCATTGGATGTTGTGTATGTGAATTTGTCGCAACACCAATTTTTCACCCATAAAGCGTGTACTGGCTCCACAAATCCGGAGACACCAGCAAGTCACTTCTTTTTTGTAATTGTATCTGTTTATCCTTGTTTTGGTTTGTGTATGTGGCAGTGGAAGAAAAAGTATTTAGATTTTTAAGGTGCTCTTTACGATATCCATAGCATTAATATATCATCAAACAACTATTTGCTATGTAAAGATATAGAGGACTAATTGCTGCCTGAGCAGAGAATGAAGTCGCTCTCCCTCTGTGTGTGTTATAATCCAAGCTTCTCTGTGCTTTGTTGACATAGCCGGGTCGGCTGTGCGTGCTTTTAGTGCATATTCGTGCATGTGAATGTGCCCAACTGTCCAGCGACACATGTCAATTTCCGCTCGTTACATGCATACAGTCTTTTCAAAATAAACTTCTGTCTTCACAGGAAACAACTTGGTTAGGGTTTAGTCAACAAAACTACTTAGTTAGGTTTAGTAAAAGATCCTGGTTTGTATTAAAATAACTGCGGAAGTGGCGTAACTTAAATATGGAAGCTGCGTGACAAATATATCATTGTTGACTTCTGGTTTCACACGGGTACAAACGCCGCTCTCCTGGCGAAAGTCTGGTGTTTTTTCATGTTATATTTTCTATATAAAACCTTTAGTGAAGTCAAATGTACAATATTGCCCTCTGAAATGTAGTGCAGTTGAAGTATAAAGTTGCAGAAAATTTAAATACTCGAGGTACTTCAGGACAGTACTTGGTACATGTGGCAAAAGAGCGCATCTATACAACTGAGAATATACATATGTGTGCGGTGCACACTGAGGGTGCACAGGCGTGCCAGCCTTGGTAAAATTAGAACGTCATATTGAGTGCTGACAGAAATGCTGAGAGCAGGGCAGCCCTGCAGGAATTTTGGAGATGACATGGCCTATCTGTCATGAGATGCAGCTGCTCCTGTCAGGTAGGGGAGGGGGGTGGGTGGGGGAACTGGAAGATGTGTAAATCAGGGTTTGCTTGTCCCCAAACTCCAACCAGAGACTTGAGTGAAGCCTGATGGAAAAATCAGGTTACTTAGAAGGAATCCTTTTGGACTCAGTCAGGAGAGTTTGTCCTCTGAATACCCTAAACATGTAAAACTAGAAAAACTAACATGAAACTGGAATGAATTTGAGACTGAAGGGAGCATTACAATCAAGAAAGAATGGCATCACAACGTGGCAAACTGGTTAATGTTTTGTAGATTGTTATTTATGTGTGTGCTGATGTTTAACATGTGGTTGAACAATTTTAAATACTTTCCTTCTTTCTTTTCCAAGGTGCCTGCATGAGAAAAACATTTCGGATAGTGAACCTCTGCAGATTCTACCTGCCAAATGTTCCTTATGCCTTATTTTACTTTTACTTGAAAATGCAAATGCATGCACACACACACAAAAGCACTTCCGTAACACACACCATGTGGAGACCATGTTATCTCAAGTTCAAAGCATAGCCCGGGTGTCTTTCCTCCCCTGTGAAGAGGCTTACTCAAGCCCAGAAAATGCTTTAATGATAAGACCTGAGTGTGCTGGAGAGTTTGATATCAAAGATTCAAAGACCAGACGTGCTGACCTTTTTCTCTCTGTGAGGGGAAAACATCCAACTGTTTAGCCAAAGTAAAGTGACAGTCGTTTTAAATTTAATGCTATTCACAAGCTTAAGTTTTTGGTTAGTAGAAATATTTATGATGGACTGATCTTCCAAACAATGTGGCCAAAATATGCTGGAAATTAATTTTGATGGTGCAAATCTCTTGCAAGCTGGTGGACCATAAAGTTAATGTCGTGCCCTGGAAACATACATTCATCACATCATGAACTCTGTCTAAATATGGCTCTCTGTCCATGGAGAGATAATCGTCACCACTTCAGCAAGTGAGAAAGACACAACAAGAATAGCAACATTTTAAAACCATTAACCTATTTTTTTTTTCCATGGAGAAGATTACACTGATCAGATTTTGCCAGTCATCAGAGTCTGCATACTTTTAAAAAACAAAACAAAAACTGTCGCTGCATGCCAGATTTGTCAAAACACGCCTGAGGTTTGAGGTTGACGGGATTTCAGACGTTACATTACAACACCACTAGAAAGAACATTTGATGCCAGTTCCAGATAATATCACATTATGGTGTTTATCGTGTGTTTGTGGGTTGAGCTGCGCTGACAGACGAGAAAAGCACTTATGCTTCATGTGATCAGCAGCAGAGCGTTTAGCTTGACAGGAGAGTGGAGGAGTTGGAGAGACAACTAACGGCACAGACAGATAGATGTGATGGCATTTTATCGTTTATGTAAGATACCGTTGTACTTGAACCATACAGTACAAATTAACTCAATTATCTCAGATTAGAGACTGGAATTTGACTGCTTTCTGTTAAAACCGCTTCATTTCTTCTAAAAATTGTATTCAGCTCTGCAGTTCCCCTCAGCTCTGTGGAACTTTTTAGCGTCCTTAAACTTATTGTTTTGGTTTAAAGGTGCGCTTTAACTTTACTGTTTTGGTTGAGTCTCACCACTCTCATCAATCTTGTTTCCGCAGTAGCTGGCAGCTGTTATCAGTGAAAAAAGCTCTGACTAAACCCACTGTGCACTATCTGCCCAGCACCAAATGGTACAAAGACAAAGTTAGCGACTAGCTGGTGAACATAGTGGAGCATTTAGCAGCTAAAGAGACAGATCTTCCCCTTGGGAGGCGGTGGAGACTAAAATAGAGCCAAAAGAAAACACAGCTTTGAATAAATGAAAATGTTTCTCCAGGTTTGCTGGGTGTGTACGTAGGAAACTGTAGTAGAAAGTCTATTAATACTGCTTTAAATCTTAACTTGAATCGCTGTCTAAGAAAGAAGTCACACAACTCATAAATAACCGTTTGTAATGCTACTTTTATTAGCTTCTGTAATGGTAAACCAACATCAAATTAACAAAGGTGGTATTTATTGCATGGAAGACAATAACTGGCGTCAACACCTTTGTCAAGGTGTCTTTGAAGAAAACACACTGACAAATGTTTGTTTGAAACATTGGTTATAACTTTATTAGCCAAGAGAGCAGCTGTGTTTCTATCCGTTTCTAATTTTACCAGCTTGGCTTTGGGAGTGTCTGATGTGTTTGACCCCTAAGGTCACCTTAGGCATCTAATAAATGGAAAGTGCCTTCTTATTTTTACAGTTACTAACGCAACGTCCACTACAATCTAAATGCTTAGCCTAGCTGCTGCGATAACAAAATCTTTAGTTGTAACTTTGAAGCTGCAGGCTTATCATTAGTGCTCTTGAGTATTCTCAGGAATATGTCTGGAGGAGGTAGATAAAAGAAATCAGCAGGGGCAGAGAAAGGTCTTGGAGTTGACATTATCCAGCCATCTGTGTAAGGGACTTTCAGATAGTTCAATGTTGACTGATAAATCAGGCTCTGGTGTTCTCCTTTATCTTCATTCGGGGAGGACAGATTGCAGCAGAAAGTATGTCTGGACAGCGAAAGCCAGAAGAAGGAGCAGATTGTTCGGCTGCTGTCGCAGATGGATCAGAGGTCTTCTTGTATGCTGGATGGATGAGTGTGTTCGCTGTGTGTTTGCACTGTCTATATGGGCCCAGACTGCCAGACTCCATACATAGAGACAGCCGGGGTGCACGGCTGGGTCCAGGAAATGACCGTGATTATGCCAAATGTCCCCTTTGCCTCAGTGTCCTTCGTGGTGATGGATATGGTATGTAATAGAGTGGAGATATGGCGTCACTGTTAGTCTGCTCTCGAGCATCAGTCTTTGCCGTCCCATGAGTTTCTATTGTAAAATCTCTGAAATTGGACATAAATGTCTTGCTATCTGTCTGTATACTCATTCTTAGCCTACATTAATATGCTCTGGAATTTTAGTTTATATAAATGTGTGAACATCTCCCTTACAAAACATTTCCAGTTAGGTTTGGAAAGACCACTGAGTTAGCAGCAGGCACCCAAGGGTCATAAAAGGTGTCTTGAGCAAGCCACTGCACATCCACGCTCACATTCCTACCAGCTCACGGGACGACCAGAGGCTAACAGTGTGAGGTAACAGAAAATGGCAGCACACAAGGTCGTAAACTCTTGGCCGTATACACCACAGCGGGACACACCTGCCCTTTAACACAAAGAGACACAGGGAGGAGTCATGGGTGCACACCTGGATTGGAAATGTGAGTGCAGCAACAAAACCAAGCAGCCAAAGGGGGCAACTTCAGAGCATTGATTGAAACTGATCAACATACTTTTCACGCCGTAATTAAGTTTAACTTGCTTTGCTTAAATTAAAGCAATCCCACAATGTATTGGGTAAAAAGTAGAAACACCATTGAAGGTCCCTTGCTTATCACATATAAATAGAATAATTAACTTTTAAACCTCAGCTTTGGCTTGTGGAAACTTAATCTCTGAATGATTACCTTCCTGGTATTAATGTGCAGCTCTTTAGTGAAATGTCTTTTAACTATGTCAACTTCATTACCTCATAAAAAGTGGTGATTCTCAAATATTTTTGTCCATGCAGTGCATGCCGATGCCTTCTCTCTTTTGCCCTCTCTTCTCCTGTTTCAGTTAACAAGCCAGAACAGTTCTTCTTCTTCTTCACTGTTTCCAACTATTTTAGGAAGACTAAACACATTCCACTGCACCATATTACTCCTAATTTAGCTTTCATGTGGTGTTTGGTTAACTTTTAATAGTCTTAATGGTGAATTTAAGAGTTCACTGACTTAATTTTTAAGACTTGGTGTGTTTTACCCCCCAGACAGACACGGGCTGCAGTTCACTTTTTGCGCATAAAAGGTATTGACTCCTTAATCAAACAAGCCTGGATTTTACTGATCATTAACATCACAACATAATTATATACATACCTATGAATAGACTTTAGGGTGAATTGTGCAAAATTCAGACCACTGAGTTATGGCAATTTAAACGTATCATAGTGCTATCAGAATGAGTGGGATTGCTCAGAGTTGACGTATTTCTGTGTTATGGGGGTTTATACAGTCCATGCATACAGTACGATCTTTTTTTTATTAAAAACGAAAAAAATAAAAAAAAAATATGTATTTAAGAAGAATCTGCAAAAGTATTGGGAAAAATATGTTTCAAAAAATGCTCAAAATGGCTGATGTCAGTTTGGTCTACATTGAATCAAAGAAAAAATATTGTTTCTACATGACATGGTGCAGGAGATATGAGCCCAAACTTCCTTGGCCTGTGGTATAAGTTTACACTAAATTGAATTGTGAAGTAGTTCTTGAGCTACCCTGCTAACTAACAAACAGACAATCAAACCCAGGAAAATAAAACCCATAACCTCCTTTGTGTAGGTAAGAAAGCACAGAAACGTCACTGTTGGAGGCTTGAGAAACGGTGATTGGAGCTAAATAATTGATATTTGGATGACTTGGCCAATAAATATTTGTAACAACTAAGCTTCAAGGATCACTATCCTGAGCTTCCCCTTCCTGCGGATCAATGTTCAATTAGCTGTGAATTCAGCTTGACTTATTATTTGTTTATACAGCATAAACCAAACAAACACAAACCATTGTGGCAACGAGTCTAATGAGAATCTCAGAGCGATCCAATATGGGATATGAAGTCATTATTTTTCTTGGCCTACAGATGTTTTTGCAGAAAATGCATAATGAGCCACATGTTATGCTAACAATATTTTTTTAACGCAGCATTACGGAATACATTTCAAAGACATTGCAAAAGGACTCTGTGTTAAGAAAAGGTTTACTTTTTGGTTGTTTTGATACGGTTTGTTGGAGCTTTTGTATTTGACATCAGTGTAAGGAAGTTCCAGCAATGAGACACACATTTTCTGGATTGGACTGATGCCTAATTCTTCCTAGTAATTATTGTATGCTGTGTGACTTGTTTGTTGGGAGTTGCCCCGAGTGCTGAGTAATGAGGCCGTTGACTGGGGTACTTTTGTCAGTTGCTCCTGTGATTTGAGTCGAACACCACATCATACAACACGGTCATGGGAGTTAATTGGTGTGTGTGTATACTCCTGTGCACACTACATACTTAGGGGTTTTGTTGATCCATGTTAGATCAGAGCGTGACCTGCACACAGTACAGCTCTAACTTTGCACACTTGGAAGAAGCCATAAGTTGTGACAATGGAGTCGTAACCTCCATGGACAGACTTATTTTTCTCCTACCTGACACTGCTGAATTAGCCCAGCACCCTGATGGATTACCTGCAGCTGACCTTGGGTGTTAGTTGTGATGAATCTGTCCAAAACCATCTGGGGCCCCACTAGAGTGATTGCCTGGCTGTTATCAGTTGAAAGCAGACACTGACGGGGTATGTTGTGGCATCAGCACCAAGACGGCTTTTGTTTAACAAGTTTGGATTCTTACTCGGGAGAAAACATTTTGGGAAGCCTGTCTTCTTCCACAGAAAGATAAAACTATGAGTGGGTCCTTAGAGCATAAAAATGTCAGGTAATAGTCAGAGTCATCGTGATTTACTGGATTTGAATGCACCTTATCTTGGATAATTTGTGTTCCGATTGCACAACGATTACGATAAACTTGTCATTTTGAAATGATTTAATGAGGTAATTTCAGGCAATGGAAATCCCAGACCGTGACACGCACACACACGTGAGCGGACCAAATGCATCAATATGAAAACCTCTGTTTGCCAAGGACATTACATTTTGTGGAAGGAATTTTACATGATGTCTTCTTTAAAAAACAAAAAGCAACAATATCAGAATAGCATCAAAATACTTATAGTGAGATGTAGTTCTTTTCTTTTTGCTTTTCAAATCGACAGACTACCACTAATCAGACAGAAATACCTCAAATTGTAACAGTTTTACCAAATTAATGACTCGATAACGCATTTCAATCGTCAAGATAACAATACCTGATGTTTTAAAGGAACTTTGTGTAACATTTCAGGGGATCTATTGGCAGAAATATAATATAATATTCATAACTAAGTTTTCATTAGTGTAAAATCACCAGAAACAAAGAATCGTGTTTTTTAGCTTCAAATGAGCCACTTATATCTTCACGGAGTCTGCCATGTTGCTCAAACCAAACACTGGCTCTAGAGAGATCCTTTCGCATTTTTACGTTACCTGACCTGACCACGGTTTTGCACTCGGCGGCTCACGTTACTGCAGTCTTGGAAAGGGAGGAGTGAGCGGAAGGGTACTCAGTTGGTTGCAATCTGCAACCACACCACTCGATACCGATAAATCGTACACACTACCTTTTAAATTAATGCCAATCTGTTACAAGTTTCACAGTTTTAAGTCAGTAAATATACATATACAGTATTTTGGTCTGCAATCCCAAACAAGAAACAATTATCTTCTAGCTAACGCTGGGACTGGTGTTATGATGTGGTTGATAACTTCTTGCGAGACCTGATGCTTCAGATATTTGTTCACCATGAGAAATGATGTGGAGAAACATTTTATTTTTTAGCTGTCCAGTTGTTTGGCACATTAAAACCCATCACTTGTGTCTTCAGGCCAAAAACTGTTGCTTCGCTTGACTGATTCAGTTAAGATTTTAGAGCTGTCATGTCTGTACAGGTTGTTTCAGAATCAATAATATGGCCTCTAAGTGAACACCAACTGGTACTGGAAATTCTGGCTCAGATCAACTTTTTGCCTTTTGGTTCGGGGAAGTGTATTCTTAATCCCTCTCTCCTCTTCCCTCGGCTAAGCCTGCACACTTGTCAGTCATCTTGATGTGCCGTCTGCAATGAAACATCATCTAGCCTGAGGCCAAGGTGATTGGCATCCATAAAGCCAAAGGCAGCTAAAGGTGAAGGCAGGGAATCTGAAGTTAAAAAAGCAATCCTCGTGTTCAGGATGGTTTCCCAGCAGGTCTTGTCTTCGCATGTTTGGCTTAGCATACTGCTTTCTGATGTTGTTGTTGTTGCTAGGACTTCCTTCAGATAACCACAACTCAGCTCAGCAGTGACCAAGCCTATGGCAAAAACTATTCAACCAAAAGTGTATTGATCGTCCTTGAAAAGCCTGCTTTAAGCAAATGGAGGGGAGTAAGGCACATAGACACAAGAAAAGAGGCTGAGTTGTTTAGTTGTGGTTTTAAAAAAATATTTGTATATTGCACATTTAATCTGTTCCTACACATGGTTGGATTTAAAGTAAACAAAGTGATGCTACACTACAAATATTCAGTACACTAACAATACTATGCTTTATTAAAAAGGAAAAACTGCCCTTAAGGAAGGGACTCCAGCTTCAAAAGTAAATACCGTCAACGTAAAAACACTAAAACCTTCAAATGTATGTATTTGAAAAACGGTTTCCTGAAAGCTGACACTCCAAAATGGCGCCTGTGTTTCTTCAAAGTACGCAACATGTGGATTGGTCACATCATTCTTATCCACAGTAATCCCCTCAGAGTCAAGAGTTCACGGAGGATTGATGCATCGCTGATGCTATGTCAGACATGTGCTTTTTATTTGGTCACCAGGCAGCCGCGCTGCCTTATCAGCATTGCAGAACCAGCTGGGAATTCACTTATGCACTACATTGTTGGGGACATTGGCAAATAGTGGTTGAAATGTTCTGACTTTTAAAGCACACTTCCAGCTTAAGATTTATAAGATTTACTTATCTTGATCGTATTTTTAGCAGTTCTCAAGCTAATAATGTTTTTTCCTATGCAGACAAATTTCCATCCAGAATTCCAAAATAAAACAACCTCAGAAAATTTTTGTCTTTTTGCATTGAAGGAACCAGTTTGAAGTTTCTTTGACTTAGTAAAAAGGGCCCCACAACAGTTTTCAATGGGCCATAAACCACTACAGAATTGGATATTTCTTATAGTTGAAAGCTTTGTAGCAGTGGATCTTGTTGGATACCTTTTCTCAATAACATTCAGTATCCACAGGTTTGTAGTTTTTTGGACTTTAACTGCATACGTTCAGCTACAGAAACCATTCAAATATCAATATATTCAGCTCTTTAAGGACATTAGTGCTATGACTTTTCTTATTTCTAATATTTATACTATAATATTTATACTTTTTATCACTATTCAATACTTTCTAACGACTTATAGTTTTAAAGGTTCATTCCACCCAAAAAACACTTTCTGTCTAAGGAGTTAATTAATTTCATCTTCTACCTTTGACAGTATTACAGTTTAGCTTCCTGCTTTTCTAGCAATGTATTTCAGCTCTTACATTTTTTGGGTCATGCAGTTCAGCTTTCAACTCTGCCAGTTTTACAATTCAGTTCCGTATTTTCAGCAATACTTCGCAGTTAATTTCAGCATTCCCACGCATTTACAGCTGAAAATGCATTTTCTAGTTGTCTAGATGTTGGTGTTTTTTCAAGTCATTCCTTGTGTTTTTTTTTGGTAACTATTATGTTTATTTGTTTATTACAAACCACAATTGTTTCTTCCAATAATATGAAGCACATTTCTTTTTCTTTTTAACCTACCTTTTAAATCAACAATTGTAGAATATATTTAAGCTTCAGTGCACGGAGTGAAGTGAAAAATATATCACATTATTACTCTAATTGTGTGGTAAGCTGCTTTTCATTAGCTATCCACAGAACTTATGAATTATTATTATTATTTGGAGCGGCCTCAGTCTTTTTGAAATCCCACAGTAATCTTTCATTGAGAATTAGATTTGATAGGAGTCCAGTGCCAGCAGGATTGTGGTGAGTTCATTTCCTCCATGTGCAGCGTGGGAGGAGGAGGAGGAGGAGGAGTGGGGGTGCTTTTGGGGGGGTAACAGAGGGGCAGTGGTCTTGGAGGAGTTAAGAATGACACGCAATTAATCAGCCTGGGCAGACGACCGATATCACTTGACTGTGGAGGCTGGAATAGAGGCCCGTCTGTGCTGAACAGCTGCAGGAGGAAACCGGCCCTTTGCCTTTCTTAGACATGTGGACGGAGGGAGGAAGAGAGAGAGTGAAGCAGTGAGAGTGAGTGAAAGAGAGAGAGAGAGAGAGAGTGTGTATATATGTGTGTGAGGCCACTTACAGATGGGATTTAGGAGGGGGAGGAGGAGACGAAGAGGAAGAGAAAAAAATGGAGGTTTTAATAGCCTACCCACATCTGTTTATTTAGAAAAGAAACCATTGTGTCATTCAGTTATTCTAACAACCTACACCAGGGCCAATGTTAGTCCCACAATGACGGCTTTTTAAATACACAGTTTACACTCCTATGAAGTGGCCTCATAACGGCGTCGCAGCCTCAGGAACGTGCCAAATGGGGTAACATGCTAGGGTTTCACATTCCCTCCCGCACTACTTGACGTCTCTATAGCAGGCTATGATGCCAGAGGTTGGCTGGGGGAGATCTGGTGGGGGCCATTTGTCTTGGTCTTGTGTGCTTTTTCTGGGTCTAATCTCTTAAATTGGTACTCGAGGTTTGGAGGTCTGCCAAAATACTGCAGGGGGGTTCTGGGATGCAAGTTTGAAAGCCATGCAAGATGGTATTCTGCTGAGTGTTCTGTTGTTTACATATCCTATCAACTGTGTACTTGAGGACTGGGTAGCATAAATGTCAGAGATGCACGGAGGAGTTCAGTGAAGTGTATTTCTTTTTTTCTTTCCAAACTACTATCCTAAATATAAAACACAAAAAGAACATAACACAGCCGTATTGCCAGACAAGATTATTGATATTGGACAATTCTGCTAAACCCCAGGTTATATTCAATGGTAACGATTTCTCAAATCCAATGCCAAGGTGGTTACATTTTTTACTTTCTACAATATCGGGCAACTACAAGATGGGTAAGGTTTGGAAATGATTGTGTTTATGGCAAACAAACTATGGTCAATGTATGGTTAGGGTTAGTCTGTGATGGGATGCAAACTCTGGTCTCCTGCATGAAGTCTAATGTGCTACATGCCCACCCACTACTCCAACCTCCACACCCATACTTTCTGCCTTGCTACATATAGGACACACCACTTCTGCTGCAAGTAGTGTGTCTTGACCTGCAGAGACGTTGAGTATGAACACACTTTGTGGGATACTAAGGTTGTCATAAATACATACAAACATAGATTAATATAACACAGTGAATGTATGCTTTACCATCATATCTGGTTGGATTTTTAACTCCAATGTTTCTCGAGTACAGACCGAAATGTATCGATACCATCAAGTTTGAAGAACTGCCAAGAACAAAAACAGTGCTTCACACACAAGTGTGCTGAAGAGTGAGTCTGTTGCGTTACCTCCGCCCATCCTCTGTGGTGGACCAACCACTGCTGGGTGATTGAAAACACGTCGCTAACTTTCACCAGTGGACCATAGGGTCAATCACTATTATTTTACCTCATTTGGCGATAGATAGTGACTTTACAGATATTTATTTAAATGAAAATCTTTGAGATTATTACTTTAAATGCTGATGCATTGAGGTGTGTAATGAATATTTATGGGAAAAATGGTTTGTAAACAAAACATGTTAATATTCCTCAAATTAAGGTATTATTTAACAAGGTATCTTTTTGGTATTAGTGCTGAAATTCAGGTGCTGCATTGGCAGCAATATTGAAAGAATTCAAACGATACCTAGCCCTACCATCATAATACCATTAGCGAGTCGCAAAACTATTCAATCACATTATTTTCTCATAAACAGTCTCACAAAATAGCTAAAAACAAACTTTCCATTCTGACTAGTTTGTATTTATAAAGCATGCAGTATTTGCAGACCGTCACAAGTCTCTATGACTCTCTCTAACGAAGCTGATCCTTTCATCAACAGCAGATCAGGAATGTTTTGCACGTGTGGTCAAAGTGATTATGTGTACCTTTTGCTTTGTTGTGTTTTTATATTGTTAAATTCTTTCTTGCTGTGTTCCATGTTTGTGAGATTAAGGTCATGTGTCTGTGTCGGAGGTTAGGCTCTTTATTGGTCGGTCCATATGTGCTGGTGTTTGTCTGCAGTGATATGAAAGGCCTTCGGGCCTGTATAAACAGCCGCTCATGCAGGCTGACGGCGGAGCAGCATGTGTTGCAACAGCTGCTTGTGTGATATGTGGTGTGCGGAGGCCGTGTAGAGATTCATAGAGGTCTGTTGGGGTAAATACTGTAAAAGTTACCTGGATGTAATTACAGTTCTAAAAGCACATTCTCCACCACTAATGGACTTCACTGTTTACTATTAGAGGACACGAGGGCCAAGATGAGTGCTGTTTTCATGATCAGGATGTCCAGGTCTGCCTGATTTAGGGGCTCAAATGATGACAATCCCCCCGAGACTGTTTGCAGGTTCTACTTAGGAGCCTAGCGGGAAGAGGAAGTCTCTGGATGCCTCGATTAAACGTCTTTACCTCTTATCGGTGTATAAGCCATTGTTGACCTCTGTGATCGTGATAACCAACATCCAGCCTGCTGCTTGGTTTGTAGTTTGGTGCTGTGGACGGTTTGCAAAATCTATTAACTCCACTTTCTGTCTGTTTGACTGGCGTCTACAGTATCACAATGAAGGGTTTGAAATAACACAAACATGTTTTAATATAATTTTTCTGGCAGGCATTATATGACTTTATTTGATGCTGACAGTAGAAAGAAGACAGGAAATGAGAGGAGAGAAAGAGACGAGGAAGGACATGCAATAAAGGTCTGAGGCCAGACGCAAACCGAGGGTGTTGCAGACGGTGCACCTTAGCCCGCAGGCCACCACAAACTATTTATTTTAAAGATATTGTTGTATTTTGTAATGGTGACACCTGGCTTTTCTCAGCCCTGTCTCCTGAAAATTGACGTTCCCATACGACGAAACTGCATTGTGAATTACGTTTCAAGGGATTTTGTCACGGATTACATTTGTTTTTGACGTATCACAAATATGTTTGTAACGATAGTCCAAGGAAGTCCGCGCAGGGAGAAGAGCAGGGTTGATGGAAGGGTCAAACAAACACAGGGCTTTCACCCAGGGAGACCGCTGTTTGTGTCCCGTCTAAAACTGAAAGTCAATATTCACTTATTTGAATTTACGATCGTAACTTAATAACATAACAAACAGTCATTTTAAGCCAAACCATGATGGCTTTTTTTTTTTTCTTTTTTAATAAGCCTAATGAAGTCGTTTTGTGGTGTTTTTTGTTTCAGTTTACATGGTTAACCACATGTTTAAAACTGTGACCGTAATCTGGGAGAAAATACGTTTCCCTCAAAACATAATTGACGATACAGTTTAGTTGTATGGGAATGTAATTTTGTAGGAGACGGGGCTGATTTTTTCCTTTTTAAACAATGTTTGTCTCATACACACTAAAAACCCCAATTTAAGTTCATAAATTGTTATATTGATCCATACATTTACTCAATTATTGATTCTATGGATCGGAGTCACTGATTCTTATTTTACAAATTACTGATTTACTGTATATAAACTGTAACTGCTGCTGCACCCCATCAAAATGGCCAAACTTGTGATAACTATTTTGTCAGAGTTTATTTCCTCTTTCTATGGCAGACCTTAATGTGCAGATCAGATCATGTTGAATCTTGTAGAAATTATAGTGCAGTGGACTGTGCTAAAAGGGTCAGCAGGATCGGTGCTTGTTTGACATGATGGATGACTTTAATCTCACTGATTAAAGGAACACCCCCCCCCCCCATAACACTTCATTTAACATTTTAACCATTTAGCAGGATTTTGAAGATGGGATCCACCCACTCAATATAGCACAACAGGAAAGGAAGTTTAAATCCCCTAATCTGATTTGATTTTTAGAAAAGTCAAATGTGTTTATTCCCTGAAAACTGCATTGTATTAATGTTTTTCATCGTTGTGAAAGGGGGGTGTTGTTGTTGTTGTTTATTGCTGCAGGGGATTTTCCCTTCCGAGCAAAGCAATTTCCAGGGATTCCTGACTCTTGCAGCCAAAGCTGTCTAGAAATGGTAAAAATAGGTGGTTTTATTTTTGGCTTTCTGCCATTATCTGCCAACTTGTACGGTTGTAATCACTCGTGCGTCACTGTGCAGTTCCAAACCGAAGAAATCAACACAAATCCTCAGAAGAGGACGGATGAAACGGGAGGCAAATTAATAGGCCGACACGAGGAAGGAAATGAATCCTTAATCTTGTTTGGTTCCGTTCCAAATAACTTATCACTTGCCATTATCGCTTCTCTGAAATCCCAAAGAGGAAGCAATTTGAATGGATAGTTCCTGCCAACTCATTTCCTGTATCCTGATATTTCCTTTTTCAGACGGCTCGGTGCAGGCCCACTGCCGCTGACTGACCCGCTCTGCTGGAATTCAGCTTCACTCAGATACAACACAACCTTTCTTTACACTTCAACAACAGCGATCCTGTGACCATTAGTGGGCTAGAAATGTAAAAAATGTGCAACAAGAATCTCATAATGTATAAAATAGGACATCAGAAATGCCATTAATGTAGTTTAAGAGAAACCATTAGCACAAGTAGAAGCCATAATAAGTAGAAAAATTATATTTTAAGTAACAATCTCAACTAAGTTTTTGCACTCCAGGAAGTATTATGGACAAGGGTGTTGGTTCATAAACTTTTATCATACCTGTTTATGATTAAAACAGTCCTCAGACAGGAGAATAAAAAAGTGATAGACAGTGTGGAGGATTTTTTGGTTCTTACAGACCTATACAACCTTTTTTATGGTGCTTTCACTATTAAGATTTTCACACAGTTTTACAAACACATTATAAAACTAGTCTGTTGAAATTAGTTTCATGCAAATATGAAACTGTGAAACATGTAAAAATAAACTAAAGATGAAAAAAAAAAAAGCACATATTTAACATACTTGTAAGCAATGCTAACTTGGGTCCTCTATAAAATATAATGATGTTTTTATTTCAGTCAACTTAACTTCATTTCCTGGTTTGATGTTAAAACACCGCCGAACGTCGCTCGCTCTCGTTGCTCTGAACATCAGCAGGGGATGGTTTTAATACCATTATATTTGTCCCTTAATTGGACTGTTGCGGCAAGAACTCTGGTTTAATTGAGCCCTCAAAGTAACGACACTCGGCTCTCAGTGCAGCACATCTGGTTTAAGCGTACAGCTGTTGGCAAAGACAAAAGTGTTGGATGATTCTATCAGCTTTTTTTTTTCTGTCTGCAAGTGTTTTAGGATTAAAGATTTTTTAATGTGGTTGATGAGTTTTTAAAGAGGATTTTTCTCCTAGAAGTCTTGACTTAATCCGCTTTCAAAATATGCAAATTATTATGGACTCTGAAAGGCTAAATTGCTGCTTTATTTGCACTAATATAAAAAGATGAATGACTGGATACCTCGCTTGAATGGCGTTGCCTCTGTTTCATATTACAGTTGTGCTAAAAGCACTTGAAACAATGAAGACGTTGGTGTTTGGGAATCTTTTGTCGGAGCGCACAGTGTTTCCATTCTTTGTGTTGGAGGGGAAGGCAGGAGTGGGACTCCTGAGGTATTGAGTTCCCTGTATCCATCATTTTCGACGAGTTGGGACCTTGGAGTAGCGCCAGCAGCGTCTACGCTAGCCAGCCGTAACTGACATTGAGTGCATTGTTTGCAGCGGGAAGCTCACGGCTGTGGCCTAAAGGTACATTCCTGAGATCAGAATGCTGTTTGAAACACAAACAGCCTTTGTGCCCTCGCTGCTCTCTTTCCCTGACTCCCTCATCCACATCAAGCCTCAAGAACTAAACTGCCTCCTCTTGCTCATGTGTCAACATGTGGGCTATCATTTTACTCACACCCACACACGCACACTCACACACACACTTATGTGTCATTTTGATGATGAGGTCCAGGCAGATATCTTAAGGCGACTATCTAAGCTCCTGGAAAGAAGCTGGAAAGTCAAAGCTTTTTCTAAAACAAACAAGAGTTTCAGATTTTTGTTGACCTTTTTCATGGTCAGAGAAAAAAATATCATTCAGGGCTGCTTTAAGAAGAACTGCAGCTCTTAATATGTGTACTTTCCTCTATAGCAACCTGGTCCGTGATTTTGTTTTCATACTCTTGTATTTACAGTATGTTTTTTTTAGTGGCAGATTAATGTTGACAGCTCAGTGTAGAATTGGCAAATGTCTGCGAACCTTTGGCTCAACTTATCTCCACGAATATGGACATTTACATGAGAAAGATGCTGAAACGATTAGTCGATAAATTGTAGATTGACAGAATTAGCCTGAATAATTCTGATAATTGTTAGACATTTTTTAAGGATTTAAACAAACAAAAAAATCACCGGTTTCAGCTCCTTAAATATGAAGATTTGCTGGTATAGCTGGTTTTATAGACTAATCAATAATGAAACTAAGTGTTAGTTGCAGCCCTGCTGGTGGTTGAGGTCACTTCATCCAATACCTTTAAACAAAAATTCTCTCCCAAAACCAGACTGTTTCTGGTGTGATTCTGCAAGACACAAATTTACGGACCTGCTGAATGTTTTTTGACCCCAAACTGCTTTATTCTATACTTATGTGTAGTGAACAGAAGAATTTTAACCCCAGAAACACCTCCTGAATACAATCTATATAATATCACTTCTTATTTTTCCATTTAGCAGTCAGATTATTCTATAGTGAAAATGAAAACTGTTGAAAACACGAGTAGAAACGGAGGTGTAAATTAGGGCTGACCCCTCTTAGATGATTAGTCGACTAATCGGTCGTTTTGGTCTTGGTTTACTAAGATTTCTTTAGTCGATTAGTCATTTTTTATGCATTTTTCATGCTGAATGACTAATTTCTAACAAACTTGTGAGCACATCTCTGGTAAACGCAAGATTTAAAGTGGTGCTTTTGTGTTATTCTTTGGGAGAAACTCTGTTTTACAGATCTGTCGATTAAATCAACCAATAAATTAGTCGACAAAATGGTTTGGGTGTTAGTCGACTAAGAATTTCTTTGGTCGAGGACTAGTGTGAATCACAACCAACAGAGGAGCGATTTATTTAAATTAAAGTATATAAATTATATACACTAAAGCTATTATAACACTGTAAAATTGCTATTTGCAACGCACATTGATTCTCTGAGCTCATTTAGTTGTTCGGTGACATATTTTTCTTATACCCATGAATAATTATTAGCATGATGTCACAAGATATTTCCTGTAGTGTTTGACAGCAGAAATACTTTTAAACTGTATCAAACATCAACAGTAAACATCAGATTTTGGTGTCCAACCCAACAGAATCAAAAACAACAGTGCAAAACATGTTAGTAAAAAGGCAGTAAAAAAGTTAGTTGTACAAAGTACAAAAAAATATACCAGATATAAAAATACAAGGAGATGAAGAAGAAAACTGTTAAAACTGAATATAGTGCAGGGCAACAGCTGTGATACACGACTATTAAAAAAGTGAATATAGTGCAGAAGAGACTGTTAAAAATGGGTATAGTGCATTATTATCCATCCTGCAGACCGTATAGACAAATATCAACAATATTCTAGTGAAAACCTTTTATTTTGGGGGTTTGATATGATTTGATAAAATTCTCTGTGCCTAAAAAAGTTTACAGAATCAGTTCCCCAGATAATAAAGGAGGACTGCATGCTCTTTCCACTGAATCTACTCCCCAACACATTCATCCCACCTCACCTTGTATTACTCAAGAAGACCATCATCTTCCTCCCACCCTGAACTCCCGCCCATCATCACTACGTAGGAAACCCACAACAAGTGGCCAACCAATGAGAAGCACCTCTCTAATATGTAGAGAGAGAAGGGGGCTGAGGGACAGAAAGACAAATGCTCAAAGGAGAGAGAGAGAGAGAGTAGAGGACCACTTTAGCGACCCACAAGGGTTGTTGTTTTTCTTCCTCATGCACTGTTTGTTTGCACTCAGGACTTCTAGATGATCCGGCGGAGTCCTCCAAAAGGGCTCTCGGGACTTTTTGCTTGAGAGATCCGCTAGAAGAGAGAGAGAAAGAGAGAGAGAGAGAGGAGGACACCAGAGAGCTGAGCTGAGCTGGAGGCAGTTTGTTGCTCATGATCTCAGATTCCCTGCAATGGAATGAGCAGAAACTCTCCAAAAACTTGTGGAAAACTTTTTTTTGGTCTTTTTTTTCTCCTGTGAGTTTCTGTTTTTAGTTTTCCCCCGAAATCATGCATGGATAACAGGACTTTATCTGAAGAATCCGGCTCATATGGATCAGATTTATGGAGCTGGGATTACACATTACGCAGTGCCAGCCTGTTGACACTATCCATGGAAGTATAGTGTAGAAGTTTCCCATATGACACTGCTGCTGTGAGTTGTGCAGTTTTCTCTCGCAGAGAACAATGGCACGCTCTGGCGCACTGGCACGGAGGAGCGTCTCCTGCAGACTCGTTTGGCCTCTCGGTTGTGCGCTTTTTTTGTTTTTCGGCTACTTCTCCGTGGCCTCTTCCTCGTCCCATAACCGCAGACTGATATGCTGGCAAGCCATCATGAACTGCCAAGCCGAGCCGGAGTGCAATTACGCATACGAACACTACTCGCGCGCCTGTGGGCCCGTGCTGAAGGGCGAGAGGAGGAAGTGCCCGAGCCACTGCATCTCCTCTCTCGTGCAGCTCAACTTGACCAAAAACGGCCCGGCTCTGGAGGACTGCAGCTGCGCGCACGACCCGCTGTGTACGAGCACCAAGCGTGCAATAGAGCCGTGCCTGCCCAGGACTACCAGCACCGGCTGCACGGAAGCCCGGCGCCAGTGCGAGAGAGACGGGCAGTGCAGCTCCGCGATGCACGACTATCTGAAGCACTGCGGGAAACTCTTCAGCGGGGCGATCTGCACGAATGCATGCAGGAATGTGATCGCCAATATGCGTAAAATACCTAAAGGTCAGCAGCTGGACACATGCATGTGTGATGGCACGGATCGGCCCATCTGTGAGTTTGTGAAGAGCAGCATGAAGGCGCTTTGCTTTGACTCTCCAGTGAGAGAAGAAGGCAGCGGATCCGACTACAGTCAGTACTCAGATGACGACGACGACGGACTACCGGATGCGGACTATCTAGTGGAGCCGGAGAGCTCAGCCTCTCTTCCAGCAGCCCACTGTGTATTCACCCTGCTGGCATCCATTTTGGCTCTATTGCCCCTCATATAATCCCATAATCTGCAAAAGCAATCTAAATTTTTGTCACTCTTTGACCTGCTACGATTGTGAAAAAGTTAGAGCCCCACAGATTTAAAGGAAAGTGTGTTTTTTGGTGCAGGCCTTGTTTGAATTAAGAGTTTTTAGACGCTGAAGGATGTCAAATCAGGATATTTTCTATCCATTTTGGCTCTATTGCCCCTCATATAATCCCCAGGTATCATAATCTGCCCCCGACTTTTGTCCGGATAAAAAGCAAAAAAGCAATCTAAACTTTTGTCACTCTTATGACCTGCTACTATTGTGAAAGATTAGAGTCTGTAACCTACCTGTCAGATGTTTAAACATTTACAGAGATGTATAGGTAGGTAGATGTATAGGTTCATAATCTGCCCCCGATTTTTGTGCGGATAAAAAGCAAAAGCAATCTAAACTTTTGTCACTCTTTGCTCTGCTACTATTGTGAACGGTTAGAGCCCCACAGACTTAAAGGAAAGTGTGTTTTTTGCTGCAGGCCTTGTTTGAATTCAGAGTTTTTAGACGCTGAAGGATATCAAATCAGGATATTTTCTATCCATTTTGGCTCTATTGCCCTTCATATAATCCCTGTTAGAAAGGCCTGGACTGTAATAGGACTATGATAATGCAAAGTTCATAATTTGTTTTGTATGAATGTTCCTATTAGGTGCATAATAAACAGTAGGAACATTCATACAAAACAAATTATTAACTTTGCATTATCATAGTCCTATTACAGTCCAGGCCTTTCTAATAATCCCTGAACAAAAACAAAGATAAATTCCAGGTCCTTTTCTCAGTTGTGCGTCCACTCGGCTCACAGAAACCATTTCAAACAATCAGCATAACTTCAGTCTATAAACGGAAAAGGGCTTCAACGATTTAGGACATCCACAGTGTTTCAGATTGAAAATCAAACCATTGTCTCTCCTGTGAGTTTAGAAACTTCACTTTGTGTCAGAGTCCTGCGGAGGAACTCTAAACTGAAAGAGCTGCAGGATTAAAAAATATACTTCCATCATCCAGCTGACTCCAGCTGCTGGTCACTTATCTGTAACCTACCTGTCAGATGTTTAAACATTTACAGAGATGTATAGGTAGGTAGATGTATTGGTTCATAATCTGCCCCCGACTTTTGTCCGGATAAAAAAGCAATCTAAACTTTTGTCACTCTTTGACCTGTTACTATTGTGAAAGGTTAAAGCCCCACAGACTAGAGGAAAGGTTTTTTTTGGCCTGTGTTTTTAGACGCTGAAGGATATCAAATCAGGATATTTTCTATGCAAATGACACCAGAACGATGTTTCCTAAACTTGCCTGAGCTCCAGGCAGGCTCTCTTATCAAACCACACCACTCCACAGCTCTCCAGATGCTTTGCTTATGTGTGATAAGCTAAATTAGATTGTCTACTTTCCCCTCAGTCACAGACTCTGATTGTAAAGTTGTCACAATAGAGGCTTGTTTTGGTTTAAATCAGTACATGCTGTGCACTGCCAATCTTTTTTTTTTTTTTTTTTTTAAAGATATTAACTATTTTTATATATGACACTGATGCCATTTGGCACCAGGCCGATCTGATTTACACGTATTTAATGCTGGAACTGTATGAAACTGTAAATAGAT
Organism: Sebastes fasciatus; assembly: GCF_043250625.1. NCBI lineage: Eukaryota > Metazoa > Chordata > Actinopteri > Perciformes > Sebastidae > Sebastes > Sebastes fasciatus. The sequence goes on from NC_133800.1 coordinate 30,773,705, forward strand.
TATTAGGAGTTAAAGTGAAACAGTAATTTATTACATGCCACCTATAGTTACATCCAAATGTCCATCATGTGAATAAAAAGACTGAATATTCCAGCTTTAAAGGGAAGTTATCTTGACTGTATTCTCTTCAAAGATAATGTGCATTGTATATATGTGTATAGCCTATATAGATTTTTTTTTTTTTCAGAGAATCCTTTATGTTTTAGGCTACGAGCTGATTTATTCACTGTGTATAGCCTAGAGAAAGAAATGTCTAAATCCACTGTATGATTGCCTTAATGATATACTTTTATAGAAGGCATAAAGGAAACTTGAAGATATCATTCTGGACTGTGACTTATTTGTTGAGTTTGACACACGACCTCCTTTTTAGTGTTGTGAATTAATTCAGACGGAAAGTAAAATGTTTTTAATAGAGTGAGAAAACCTTTAAAACACATTTTTGTTTCTCAGTCAATTTAGGTTTTTGTAAACAGTCTGAGCAAAGCTACTCTGGTATATGTTGCAGTCTCACCAGCCAAAACACTGCATGGCATTATGAGCAAACATTAGTTATATTGACAGAACCACATTAGTTCATGCTCTCTTTAAAATGCTCTCACATGACTCTTTCGCCCCTTTAAGTTACATAAGTTTGGAGTAACTTGCTTTAATGCATACTGTTAATCTGACAAGTGTATGAATCTTTATTTTACACACATTTGTTTTTAGTTCTTAAAATCCCATTAAACTTTGGTCAGATGTGCATGAAATAAGTCAGTTTTAAGAGTAAAAGCAACGTATTTTGATCCATAAGTGAGTGATTAAAATGCTATATGTTGGCTAGGCTCCTTAGTTTGCTTTTAAAGTATTGATAAAGGGGTTTGCTCAGTAAATATTAAATAATATAGTGTATTTATCCGATGCTTGTGAAGATAAAATATCAAATGTATTCATTTAAAGGAACATTTTTTAATATGCAACAGTGTGTGAGTGAGAAATGTATTAACTTTTACACTCTTGTTTCTGTAACTAGTACATAACAGTAAATAAGGGCTCATTTAAAATGCAGGCCAGCTTCCTCTGTTGACTGATAGCCTAATGACCTGCTATGTCTTGATTTAGCTGGCTGTTGTCAAAAGCAACTGGCACCATAAATCAACAAACCCCCCCCCCCCCCCCCCCCCCCCCCTCTTCCTCGCCCTTCCTCCCCCACCAACACCCTCTGCACTCAGGTATCACAGTTTACAGTCACTGGCTGTTAAAGGCTCAATCTGTAATTTATTTTTTAATCATATACAAATATTAAAATTTATTTCAAGACTTTTAGAAAGATGGGAAATCAGGATTTTTATTGTTTCCCAACTTAGAATGAGTAAAAAATATTAATATTTAACTTTTTTACAGATCTGTCAATCAATGTGGAGGCGATGACAGATTTCAGATCAGTGGGCGCTCTTTGTTGTTTAATTAGATTATAGATAATTGCCTTAATTGGCTGGAATTACAAGTGCAATATGCATTTATTTATTTAAATCATCATTAATGCAGCTATGTGATGTGAGTGTGTGTGTGTATTATTACTTTTTAGGAGAATTGTTATTAATATTATTCTCATGAGATATTGTAGATCATGCAACCTCTCTCTTTGGTCGGCTTCTGGGGCTTTAAATCAATGATTTGCTGCAAAATGTTTCATTAGAAGGGGGGACAAGGGCCCTCCAGCTGAATGGATGGAGGAGAAGTCGAGTGGCATCTTTGTTATGGAAATGTTAAGCACATAATAGTTGGGTAGCACAATAGGGAGGCACTTCATTCTTTCAGGCTGGCTTGACACCTCTGGAGAGCCGAGCGGCGGGGAAGCATGTGGGAACGATCTGCTGCCGCTTGGGTCTCAGCCCTCAGCCGCGAGAAAAGAAGAAGAGAACACATGACAGGCCCAGAGAGGGATGTTTTATCTTGAATAACATCCCCTGTGCTTTTTCTTAAATGATATTTTCCACCTTATACTTTTTTTGCTTCAAGAAATAACAAAAGTTCAAAACATTATTTCCATTTTTTTTATTTTATACATCTTTAACATCACAGTATCAAGTAAATAACAGAGCATGCAATAACAGAGCCCCAAATCCTCTTCATAAGCGTGGCTCCTAAATAAAATACCTTGTCAGTTTCTTGCTGTGTCGGTATGCGGTCCGCCGTGCATGAAGCTTTCCAGCAGGAGAATAGCTCTGCAGCCCAGCCGGTCGTCCTCCCCTCCTCCTCCTCCTCCTCTCGTCTTTCTTTTGCCTCTCGCATTTGTTCAGGGAGTTTCAGCACTTAGAAAAAGCGCAGCGTGCGTTGATTAGGCCATAATAATGCACGGTGTGTGAAAGGATGAATGAGGTGCAAAAAATCTCACAAAACTGGCCTGCTTGTTATAAAATGGAAATGGTGCACAATGAGGGCTTGAATACATTTGTTGGTGTAGTGCTCACAAGGAAAGTGTTAGACTTAAAAGGATAAAGGACATTTTTTCTTTTATTACAGTATGATTTTATTTAAATTAATTAAATGAAGCAGCCATAAAAAGTGCCGCAGAAATGGGAAAGTTACCACAGCTGATTCTCAACCTCCTCTCTTCCTTCACATGCACGTGTGTGTGTGTGTGTGTGTGTGTGTGTGTGTGTGTGTTGCGGGCTGGTTCTGGGTTTAATTTACAAACTGTGGCTGTTTGTGTTCCAGCTCTTTGAGCGTGTGTAAGGTATCTCCGCCATCAACTTTGCTTGAGTGAGCTCAGTTCACTTGCCAGCTCTGTTTCTTTGGCCTCCCGAACAAAACGGCTCACACTTCACCCCATGCAGATCACTTCACCCCTTCACCCCATGCATATCACAGCACAGTGTTTACAAAGGTGCAGCTCTCCCAGCCACTGACTGCTCTGTGTAGGCTGAGATCTAAAATAACCCACAAAATTACTCTTATTTTCTTTCCCCTTCCTTCCTCTGCAGTTATTCAACAATGTGAGTTGAATAAGTTTAGTTGCCATATGATTATACGACTTCGCTTACGCTTAGGGATATCTGACAACATGGAATATTTGACCTTAGCCCTACTTTTCCTTGCAGTGTTTTCAGTAAAGTCTTGGCACAGATGGTGTTTTTTCATGCAGAGGTAAATGGAAAACCTATATGGAGCCTATTCAGCTGGAACTTGTTTTACTTTAAGAAATCCTCAACCAAAACAAAAACTCTGAAATGCTTCGGTGAGTCAGTATATTCTCAAAGGACTTGAGGCTTGAAGTTAGTTTTACTTAAAGTTTTTTAAAGTTTTTTGACTGTTTTCCAAACATTTCTATAGTTGTGAATAGGGGATATGGGTGTAAAAAAATATCAATACACATGAGTATCCCGATATTATGTTGTGCGATACTATATTGATTCTCCAAAATGCTGAATTGATTTTTTTTATCAACCTCTTAAAAATCTGACGGCCTGCTGTCGGGCCCGACTGCTATTCAATCTTTCAGAGGTTGTAGCAGACTGTAAAGAGTGAAGATACTGGAAAGATACTAGAAAACATAAGGAATGCATTGGTACCAACCATGTCATTATAGCTTGTCGCGAAGGAGGCTAAATAATGCTCCAAAGTTACGCTAAATTTTGGCGATGAAAAACTGGCATGGCCATTTTCACAGGGGTCCCTTGACCTCTGACCTCAAGATATGTGATTGAAAATGGGTTTTATGGGTACCCACGAGTCCCCCCTTTACAGACAGGCAAAAACCATGCAGTCTTATGCATGCAGTATACATTTTTTTGTCTTTACCTATTCTAAAATGGTGTCTTTCAGGTGTGTTCTTTATACTATTATGGTTTTCCTCAAAATTAAATAAAAAAATTGCAATATTTCTCCTTGCTTACAGTATCGCAATATATTAAATCATTACCCTTGTTTCATGATACGTATCGTGTTGCCAGATTTTTGCCAATACACGGCCCTAGTTGTGCGTCCACAAATAATCTTCTTGTGTCAGTTTTTTCACGTTGATAAAACTGAACTGTATTCCTATTATTCGTCCTTCTCCTTGAAGTGAGCTCCTTACTCCTGATGTGTGCTGCTGACCATATTTCTCACAGGCATTTGTTTTGGCCTTGGCTCCGTGCGAGGCTGTGCAGAAAGTGATGTAGAAATGGTTGGACAGTTGGAATGGCTGAGACGGAGGAGGAGGCACTGAGATGGAAAGTTCATTTGAAAGGATTTAGAAATAATCCCCTAAAGTTACCACAGGGTGTTCGATGGAATGGGCTCCACCTCGACTCCCCTCTGAGCTCCTGCCATATAGCTTAGACGTACATTTGTTAAAAGGTAGTTATATAAAAGAGGTGTGTTAGTTGTTTCCTTGTGATTTTCACTTGGAATATGTTTTTTGGTGTTAAGTTATTTCAGCCCTCCAGATGATGCTCTCCTCCTCGCCCTCGCTTTGGGGATATCTCTCTGAATTCACGCCACTCGAAGGAGACGCCTGCGACACGGCGAAGCAAAGATCATTGATTTTGCATCTCTCTCATTAGCTGCTTGGCCGATTCCAGGAGACTTTTGAGAAACTCTTGTTGTTTTTCTCCCTTCTACTTCAGCTGCCACTTTGATTTCATCATGCAGGACCTCTGCTGAGTTCACAACCCTTTGAAATGAGAAAAAGGCCTGTAATCCAGTTACTCAAACTGCAGCCCGACTCCTCGGGTCCTGAGAGAAAACCTGCGGCACTAATCCCACTGTCACCAGGAGAACGCTTTGCTACCTGACTGTTTGTGGCAGCCATTTGATATATTCGCTGTTTAAAATGTTGCTGTTGAGTATCTCACAAAGGGGGTCACAAATTGTTGCACACTGGTTTTGTTAGTTGTACTTCAGCGCTTATATAGCCGGTGTAGTGTTGGGAAAATCAAAAAGACGATGCAAAAACCCCTAAACCCATAGTAGTTTAGCTGCAGAAGAATAGAAAACTATTTGGTTTGCTTAAGAAAAAAGCTGCAAATACAATGTTTTTAAAGAATTAAAGAGCTTTTCTCTTCCATGAATAGTCTTTGTTCAGACGTGAATTAGAAAAAGCACAATTATCCCTCTCTGCTGAGAATTGTATCCTTCTAGTTCCATGTCCTGCTGCCTTATTAAACTCTGAATATTGTCAAATTACTGATCCAACTGTGCAAAAACACACATAGCAACCACACAGCTCCATTATTCACCTGTTGTAGTTTAACTCATTAAAGTAATGAGTACATAGTGAATGGAGAAAAAATGAGTCAGCTTGAAGGGCGAATATATTATATTTATAAAACACACACGTGGTGTTTCAAGGTGAATATAAATGATGTGTGTTTTAGGTGTTTTTTGCTACAAATTTTATTCCAAAACTGTGGCCATGAAATCCAAAAGACAGCTTGTGTGGTTTGACTGAATTTGATTTTACTGGGCCATGTGTGCAGTCTGTGCAGCATCAACAACTTGTTGGAGCGATCATCAAATGTCTCAGGAAAAAACATTTTGCTTAAGATGAAACTTTCATGATTTCTGCAGAGAAACTGACTCGTTGTGTCAGTGATCAGATGCAGTCAGGAAAAACTGAAAAGAAATGAAAACAGAGGTAATGATATATAGTAGGTATAGGAATAAAGGTCAAATAGAAATGTTGGTAACAAAATATCTAACAATGACAAAACACTGGAGCACTGTGAGGGAATACAAAGTAACAGCAGTTTAGATGCTAATTGGTAAATGTAGTAAAATTGTGGAAATGATTGATGAGAAAGAAAATGGAACTTAAATAAAACCCTCACTAGCCCAGTGTCATATCAATATCAATATCAGTGCCATATCAATAGTGGGGACTGTCCTCACAGGAAAAACAACAGAATCAGTCATTTCAGCAAGTGCCCCAAAACAACCTTTGTTTACATTCAAGTGACAAAGCCCTCTAGTGGCAACAAAGTCTGCGGTTACCATGCTGCCAAACAAACTCACTTTGTAGGTAAGCGTAGGTAGGCAAGTTGCCGCCACTACCAGTGAAAACTGCTGTATAGCAACGTTATCTCTTCCCTACGCGTCATATTTTGCTGCTTAGGCATAAGCTTTTTGCGTAGTATCTTGATGCTCTAGGTTCGTGCGTGGTTAGCGTTGTGGAATGGCGGCGGTTAATGTTGTAACTCACGGTTAATGCTGTGAAATGACCGCAGTTAACGGTGTAACATGTAGTTAATGTTGTGAAACAGTGGCGGTTATTTTAAGGGTTAGGAAAAACATCATGGTTTGGCTTAAACTAAGTTCACTTATAACGTAACTTGTAACGTAAAAATACCTCAACTTTCGGTTTCACACGGGACACAAACGCTTGTCCTCTGAGCAAATGACCTGTGTTTGTTTGACCCATCCATCAACCCTCCCTCCTGCCATTAGAGGACTTTCTCGTTGTCCATTGCTCTGCAGATAGGTTTACACTGGAGTTAGTGAAAAACCTGTTGCGTCTCATGCAGGCTGTATATAGAAAGGTATGACAGGATGTAAATATATTGAAAGATTATTGCTAAATAGTATCAAAAAACAGGTTTTGATTTCATGAAAAGGATCATAACCTTTATACAGGAGACTGCTGTTCGTTTCCCACCGACAGCCAGCGTTAGTTTCTCCTAACATTACTATGATTGTTCCCTAACCTTAACCACATGTTGAATAGTGTAACCATGGTGACAAAGCTCCCCTAACCTTAACAAAGTGTTTGTTTTTAACCCAAACCAAGATGCTTTCATAATCTAAACTAAACAGTTATTTTAACTCAAAACATGATCTTTTCCTAAACCTAACCAAACCTTAACCATAGCATTGTCATATCATAAAACTGATTTGTTTGTTAGCAGTGATTTGTAATGGCTTTGAAAGGAACAGACAAATAATGTTATCCTGCCGATAGAAGCGTCAAATCAGAAAATGCTTCGGTTTGTTGTTCTAGAGGGCACGAACAAACAACATATTATCGTTTGAGTTGGAGGACTTGTTGCAATGGTGAGTTAATAGTTGTATTTGACCTTGAATAGTAAAGGTCAGGATAGGTCATCGGGCAGCAAGTCTTGTAAGAGTTTTTACACGATTCTCAACTTGTGGGTTACCTTCTAGACTGGACCAATGATGTGAGTATTTGCTTGTTCTGACAGCAGAAATTGCACATAGTTAACAACCTCAACTAAAGTAGGCTGCAGTATTTTTGTCATTTTGACGTTGTCGGATTCGTTATACACGATATGAAACATAAATAATCTGTGAAACTAAATGTTCATGGGCAACAGCTGAATGAATAATGGGACAGAATGACATGGATAGATGTCTGAGCACTTGGCAATGTTTTGTTTTGAGTAATTGGTATTGATCAGCCCTATCAACTCTCCGCATATTTATTATGGTCATTTAGTGCAGTAAATCCTACTTTATAGCCCTTTAATTGAAGTGTTTAACAGTTTATCGTGCTCTGTCCGCCCGGCTGGAGCGAGCCTGTAACAGCCAGCGGGTCCAGCTGCTCTGCGGGCTCGTGGGGACATTCCCAGCATGTTCACACATCACTGGAGGAGCTGGAGTGTTTGCCTTTCACTTTGACCACAACACAAACAACTTCACCCACAAATAAACAAAACACGAGGCAGGGGCCACAAGTGCAGCAGGACGCAGTCCAAGAGGAGCTGAGACAACGAGTCAGGGACGCCTCTGTTTGGTTGCTTGTGTTTGTATTTATGTGCGTGTGAGCGCCGGCGTGTATGCAAATGCTTGCATGTGTAACTGGAAGTAGTTTGTGGAGGATAGCGGAGGAGTTTCATAGTAAGTTGATAGATGCACCAAAGCTCTTTTACTTCTCATCTCTTTTTTTCCCAGCATGATTTCCCATAACCAACCTCTACCTCCAAAAAGCCTCCTCTAGCTGTGAACTTTTGAGAGGCCTCCACAATTCAAGGAATTAGAGGCGAGGGGCAGAGGAAAGGGGGGAGGGGCCGGGACGAGAGACAGAGAAAGAGACAGAGAGAGGAAAACACAAAACTTGCTGACACGGGGCATAACTTAATTTCCACGGTAGGGGGACAGCTGTGCAGTGTAATCTGCCATGGCAGCCCATTCAGACTTCAATGGCAGGCTTGACCCGCCAAGGAAAACTCGAACTGCAGCCAGCCCCTTCTCAGTGAAGGAGGTGGTGACCGGGCCACCATTTATGGGCCTGTCTTAAAGAAACATACCCCTCTCGCTTGTTATTGATAACACCCCCAGCCCCAAGACACACACACAAACACACATTCAAGTCAGTGGGATTCTTAGCTGCCATAACATCTCAGGAGGCCATGGGATTTTTTTAGGGAGATCATCATTCCCAGTGATCGCTATTTGTGGCAAAGGTGGATTTATTTCCAGATATTTTGTCTCTATGGAATAGTGTATTTGCCTAACCACTTTGCTGGAAGCTTCTAGCCAGCATTAAAGTTGTTCGTGCACGCAGCAAAAATATCTTCAGTCAAAGTTTCAGTGTTCTTAAAGCTGCCCTGTGCAGCGTTTGACCAGGAGTGGCGCCACTGAGCAATGTTTTGATGAGTGAGTCGCTGCTTACATTTCTGTATTCAGAAAACAGCACTGCGTCAAAAAGCTCCAAAAAACTTCTAAATCAGATCACTGTTGAGTGTTCAGTCTAAAATAAGCAGGGTTGTATTTGGTGCAATGAAATGTGATGTCATGTAGCAACTCATGATAACTCCTGATTTTGTTGGATGATATATTGTCCCAGAAATAATTACGATAAACTATATTATTGTAATTTTAAGACCATTTTATGCCACTGATATAATGCTAATATAATAGCATCATAATGAAAGTACACCCTTTTAAAAGAGCAATGAACTTTTAATTCTTAAGAATATTCAGACATTGGAGTTGGAATGTGAAAAAAATATTAAAATGTCCTATAAAATAAAACCACACAACCAAAACAATAAATGAAATGGACCATGTCCATGCAATGTCCAAGTCTTATAATGGTCGGGGGAAACCCTGCTGTTTATTCTGTCATCATGTTGGCTAAAACGTTGGTGACATTCTTATGTAAACAAACACACATGTAAACGCAACGGGCAATATCGAGGTCATGTCCATATATCGTACGATAAGTCAATATAGTATGTCTATAATTATTTGTTTTACACATATAAAACGACAATAAAATACAATTCACATGAAAGAAATGTAAAATACGTGTGAGCGTGTGGTAGAAACCTATGGTGGCTTATATAAGAAACCACACTCAAAGGACATACAACTGGCAAAACTAACTATCATGACAAAAATCACCAGTACATTTTAGATACTAGTGTTCAAAATAGTAATTACTGTGGAAGGCCTACACTGGTCAATCAAATATGTGCAAATCTAAATTTCTGATGAATTATTTTGTATGAACCTTTTCATGACCAGGGTACTGTTACCCAGAAGGAAAATTGAATAATTTCTGCCACAAGAACTTTCCAGAATTGTAAAATCCTGTCTCATAGGAAACTGATGTGCAGCTTTTTACCGTCTGCTAATCCCTCAAACTCCTAGGTCTATTACTTAAAGGGGCTCTGTGGTGTTTTCTTGTAAACAAACAAAAGTTATGTTTACATTCAGTGTTTTTCACCAAAAATGTTAAAATAGTTTGAATCCTGCATTGTTTACATTCATGTTTGACGAGTGAGTATTGTGTTTAAAACAAAGCAAGGACCCACTTGTAAAAACAAAGCTCCATAACACTACTATTGGTCGAAAACGTTACAGGGAACCTTTAAACTCGACTTCTTGGATCGTATTTGTTTGGTTTGACCAGTCCCTGAAGCAACTCGTCCTCAAAAACGCAACGTCTTGCATTTTTTAAATGCAGTGATATTTTCAATTTAAGAGAAAAGGACAGCAAGCTGATACAAATAATAAAGATTTTAAAAAAGGTTCTGTAAATGTTTTTTATGATGTAGGAAATGCATTCAAGATGTTTGTTAGGGCAAAATGCATTTTGGTGAGAAACTTTGTAAAACATAACTGTCTTTTATTTCACCGAAATTTTTTTTTTTTAAATGTGTCTTTTTTTCAGCGACAGTGTTAACCAGGCGATTGTTTAAAACCTTTACACCCATTTTTACAAGTCAACATGGATTATTTAGCCGTCTCTGAGTAATCAGCCAACAAAAGTCAACGCAACAACACAACATTTATAAACAGGAAATGTGCTCTCACCCCGACATGAATAATGAGGCTGTAGCTCGGGAGTTGTGGGGAGTTAATAGTTTGGCAGTGGAAGTCAATAGGGGCCAGGGTCTCACTCCATTAAGCTGACCCCCAGGGCCACGTATTCATCCCTCACACATTCATTTCCTCTTTTATGCTCCCTCTCTTTTCACAGCGCAGGGCAGGCAGCAGTGCGGGGCTCTGCTCTACAGCCTCTGTACAGACTGTAGGTCATAAATATGTTGGGTCGGTGTGTGAGTTGATGTGGCTTTGTTAACCCAAACACAAATGGGAGCCTTCAAAGAAATGAATGAAAAGACGGGCGTGGGACGGAGGAAGCTGTGAGAGGTACTGATCACAACACTGGCTGCCAGTTTTACCCCTCAACGCATAGTTAACACATAGCTGAGTTAAGTTTCAGTGCTAGCTGGACAGTTAACTCCATCTCCTTAAATGCATAAATCTCATCTCATTCCTCAATTAGTCTGCAGATTTCTCAATGATTACAATTAATTTATGTACTCAACAGATTAGTAAATGATTCACATAAGCTCTATGTGTCATTCAAAACACTGGTTTAAACCTCCTTTCTTCCTGTTGTGCTCCCTGCAGTGGCATTTGTAAACATCTTCAAGTGAAATCCGAAGAGCAAACACATCCGAAAGCCTTCAGCAGGCTGCACTTCACCTCTCGGCTGAAAGAGGTTCAGAGCGGTCTCTGTTTGAAGTCCAACAAGTGGCAGTAAAAGAAGTGCTGAGTGTAACTTGGAACAGGAAGCAATTACTTGATTTAAAGGCACATATCCGAAGTAAACAAACGTGTATTTTTGTTGTTTTTCTAGGTAATACTTGCAATTTTTCCCCACAGCGATTACTAAACACAAACACCTTTTCATCTGATTTATAAAAAATTAATAACCGTTAAAAGTAAGAGTAAAGCACTTCCCATCTCTTCCTAAAAGAATTCAAACTTTTCAGTCTTGTCCTAAATTGAGAAGTACAAAGGCACAAAACATGATGAATCTGTAATAAACTCGGCTGACATGAGCTAAACACATAATGAATAATCCCACTTGGGCTGCAAAGGCGCGACACACAATGGTCCAGTTTACCAAAGCAACTGAGAGCCGGGCCGGTGATTCAGGGTCATTAATAAAGCCCTCTTTGTGCTTCGGTTCATGATGGAGCAGGAAGGTTTTCAGATGTCTCTGCATTGTTTTAGGATGACAGATTGAACCCATAAACTTAAAAAAAAAAAAAAAATGAAGCTGACATTTCTCTTCTGTGGTTGTTTGAGGCTGCGTTCACTGACAACATGCAGTTTGTTAGCTGGAAACAGAAGTAATACTACTCACAGGGAAGTGATGTTAAAACATTAGTGGCATTGAAATTTACTTGAGAAGGGGATACAAACCTGAATGTCCTTTCCCACCATGTTTTGGGGTTCATTACTGAACTGTATCTAAAAATACGCAAAGAAAACCTTGATAATAATGTAAATGATGATTAAAATGACATAAAAGAGAAAGAGGATAATGATTAGAGGCATATTTCCTGCATTATATTTAGGCCCTTTCCCCCCCTCACATGGAAATCCAGCTTGGCAGCTCTCTAGTAAAGACGGAAAGCTGAGCGAGTCTCTTCCTGAACTGCTCATATGTCATGTTAAAGACGCAGCAGGAACAGCAGAGGAAGGTGGGGCGTACAACAGGGAGTTGGTAATGTCTGGAGCTAGAAACAGAGACGTTGTGTGTGTGTGTGTGTGTGTGTGTGTGTGTGTGTGTGTTTTGGGGGAGGGTACTGCAGGAGTGGCAGGAACGAGAGTGAAAGTGAACAGGCCAAAATTATGGCATGGGAGTATTTGTGTCAGCAAAAGTGGGACAGAAAGCAACACAGAAAGAATGAAGGAGAGATGTTGGGACTTTAAGAAGGAAAATGGCCATGCACAGCAAAGTAAAAGGCAAATGGTAGCTAAGACTACATCTATATTCATTTAGAAACACTGTTTTGTGTGAAGATTACCTCCATCATGTTTCTAGGGTGATTTAGTAGAGACCTCTGTCTACAGGGAAACGCCTGAAGAAAAACAACTTAATCTTCTTCTTCTTCGTCTTCTTCTTCTTGTTCATCTTCATCCTCTTCATTGTCTTCTTCTTCGTCCTCTTCTTCGTCTTCTTCGTCATTATCTTGGTCTTTTTCGCCTTTGTCTTGTTCTATGTCTTCTTTTTTCTACTTCTACTTCTACATTTTCTACTTCCTCTACTTCTACTTCTTCTTCGTCTTCTTCTTCATCCCCTTCATCGTCTTCTTCTTTGACTGTATCATCTTCTTCATCTTTGTCTTCATCTCCCTCTTCTTTATCTTTGTCCTCTTCGTCTTCTTTGTCATCATCTTGGCCTTCTTCGTCTTTGCCTATGTCTTTTTCTTTGTCTTCTACTTCTATGTCCTAAACTGCGCATCACAGCCGACATCTGGTAAGAGACATAGAGCCTGACTGACCAAATCATTATTAGACACAACATTATCCGACAAAATCAACATAAATACAGGTTAATGAAAACAGCTGTGTGATCGACTATATCAATTGAAATCAACGCTGATAAAAATAAATAAACACTGTTTTTGTCTGGAGGGAGGTCTGAATCAGAGAGCAGAAATGTGTTTAACCAGCTCAGTGTGGAGGTAGGCTTTAAGGCGGACTGTATAGTTCTTAAGTTTTACTTCACCTGTTACCATGAGAAGTGTAGAGAAAATCATTTTTGGAAAATAAGCGTATTCGCTCTCTTGCCAACAGTCAGATGAGAAGATCAATACCACTCTCATATCTGTACACTAAATATGCTATAAATTTGGAGCTGGTGACCGGTTAGCGTAGCACACATGGCAACGGTGACAACAATTCACCAGGAAGTCACTCAGCCAAGAAATAGTCCTGCACATAACTCCCTGTAAAACAACAACTTTTAGTTTTTCTACTTTTCTTTTTTATGGATTAAACAGAAGCATAAAGCATAAAACATGTTCATTTTTAAGGGTGATGGTTGACTGATTTTGTTACCTTTGGCCAGAGCCACGCTAGCTGTGTCCCCTTGTTTTCAGTCTTTGTGCTAAGCTAACTGTCTCCTCCTCCTGGCTGTAGCTTCATATTGAACAGACAAGCGTGGGAGTGATATCGATCTTCTCATCCCACTCTCCACCAGAGAGAGCGAATAAGAGCGTTTGCCAAAATGTTGAAGTATTCCTTTAAAAGTCTGCAGAAAATATAGGAAAGAGGACAATCAAAGCGCAGTTATAGACATATAGCTGATCAGGTAATCCAGTAGACATTATCTGATCAATTCACTGAGTCAACTGGATCAGATCTGCAGCAGTCATGCCGTGCACTCATGTTTTTGTGAAGCTAGTCTGACTGTTTCAGATAAGATAAGATGTCCCTGAAGTACTCCAGAGAAAAATAAACATCCCCCCCCCCCTCTTATATTTAGAAGAAAACATCTCTGGTATTCATTCCCACAGTGAAGACTCAAATACAATCTGTAGTTGTCTGTTCCTCTCAAGATCCTGTGGTCATCTCTAACAAACATATCAGTTGCAACACTTTGTGTTGAGTTTGCGGTCGGCTCCAGAAATTAATTTAGCTGGTGTAATCCGAGATGGCAACACAGCAGAGAATTATGGACTTCTGTCTTCACTTTGAGCCACAAGATTATTTACTGACAGTCAAACCTAAAACCCCGAAACTGGATTTGTGGAGAGAAGCACGTAAATATTTAGATTAGTGTCTGACCTATAAGCTGCACCTCCGTAAAGCAGGCAAAGGGATAACATCATTCATGCTGTGAAGCTACAGTCAGTATAAAGTCAGGACAGTGTTGTGGTGCATGTAGTGCAAAGTCTTGCTCAATACTTTAAATGTTTTACGACGAGGGCTACACTGAGATTTATGAAGCAGGCAATCAATCCCAGATTTGCAAAACCAAACACTGAAAATAGTGTTTGTTTATTTGCAAAATGAAAATGGCACCGTCTGTTACGGAGATATACGACTCCCCTCCCTTCAAATTATTAGCTGTGAAGTGCGAGCAAAACACGAGTTGAGAGAGTCTTGTTGTTTGTGTGTCTCGCTTTCTGTGCTTTTCTTCACTCATTTGTTTGGCACCTCCCCGCTGGCAGCCGAGCTGAATAAATTAATCATCCCGTGTCTGATTATACACACACGTTTTTTTTTGTTTTTTTTCCTGCTTCTCAGTTGAAACTAAAAAGGGGTGCCATTAGATATTCTCTTCTCGTTTGACTATCTTTGCCTGAAGCGACAAATTGTCATGGCTTAGAGAAGAACTGACTCATTCCTCCGAGCCCGTTTCGTTTTACAACCGCCCCTGAATGGCGTATCAGCTTCCAGTGGGTCCTTGGCCTTTGTTTGGAGAAAAGGAAACAACAGCTGTTGCTTTCACAGGATTTTCTAACCCGGGGTCCTCGGAAAGAAGAAAAAAAAACTCTTTTTTTAAAACAAGTGAAAAGTCTCCTTGCCAAAGAAACGGCTCCAAAGCAACACCACCAGCAGACCTTCTCTCTGTTTCTGACACCTACACACTTTCTATCTTTTTCTTTCTTTCTCTGTCTCATACAAACAGTCTTTGTTGAAGGGAGGAGGGGGGAGAATGGGAGGACAACAGAGGGACTCACAGGTTCAGCTCCTTCTTTCACCTGTCTCATTATTAGCGGTGATGAAGGACAAAGTCAGAATTCCCTCCAATAATTCTGTCTGTGAGCCGCCTGTCTCGCTGCGTCCACCTGTTGACAGAGCTGCTAAATGAGTCCCGGGCAGGAATGTTAATCAAAGAATCTGACATGTTGCTGGAGATTTGGCCTTCAGCCTCTCGGCGGGCCTCTCGGACAGGTGGCTTTGTCTCTGTGGAGCAGATCTGATATCAGCGCTGCGGTACATTTCAAAACTCCCGGTTGTGTCTCAGACTTTTAGCTGACGTCTTGTTCTTTTGGCGGAATGTTTCTTTAGGAAATACTCTCAAAGGAATTACTCAAAAGCCTCTGTGTTCCTTTTGTGTTTATTTCATCCTTTTTATGGGTCTATAAAAAACACAACTGAGGATCTTTATAAGAGAAGTGAAAGATGTTTCCACACGTTCGCTGTCATCCACACTATAATTTTGGTCTTGACTTGAGCTTCGTCTAGTTTTAACACCTCTCTGAGATCTGTTGTTTTCTGTGTATGTTGCGTCCAAGCCGCAAGAGGCACGCTGGCACAGTTAATCTGTCATTTCTTTTCATCTCCATAAATCTGCAGAATCTTAAAGAGAGAGAGAGTTTACACATAAGAGATTCCCCCAAATCATTACATTTCGTTAAACGTAAATAAAGACAATAGATTCTGCTGAGTTTTTTTTATTTATTTGAAAGTTTTAGAGAGAGAGAGAGAGAGAGAGAGCGAACGAACGAACGAACCTGCAACAAAGGTCCCAAAACTCGAATGAAACACAAGGCCTTGCTGTAATGTGGCATATACGCTGCAACCACTCGCCTCTGAAGGCGCTCCAGATTCTGCTTACTCTACTGTAATGCGTAGCATTCATCCTGGAAATATGATCCTCTGATTCATTATCTTCGCCAGGAGATTGTGCACTCGGTCATGCTGTGTGCGTGCATCTCTGTGTCTGTTTGTCTGCTCCGTCCACGGCTAATCTCGCATACTGCTGGACCCATCAGCTCTATATTTTCTAAGACCTCTCCTGGTTGCCCCAGTGATTCACACTTTTATAAAACATATTTTATCAACTGTTTACAGCAGTGGTTGTTTAAAACAGGGATCGAGACTAACCCAGGAACAATGATGTGTTCACTGTCGCTCAGCAAATGATACAAATGACAAACTGAACTGACGCTGACCACAGTGGAGCGCGTCTTGTCATATTGGGTACGAGGAGAGCTAGTTACCTGTTAGCAGCCGGTTTCTGATCAGAGGAAGCGTTAAAACAATCAACGTGAAGTTCTCCACAGTGAAGCCGGTGCAGACAGCTGCAGAGATTAAAATGATAACCTATTTACATGCGAGTGAAATACTGATATGCTTGTAGACTGGGGGGCAATTATGGTTTGTATTCATTCAATCAAACATTGTTCAACTCTTAATCTGCAGTACCTGCATCATATTTTAATACAGTATCTAAGAGACAGAATTACAATGTTTTCTCTGTGCCAGTCGATCAGACTTTGCGGCGCGAGGCGGTGAGAGCTGCAGCTGGAGGATCGGATGGTATGATGAGGTTAGTGGGACAAATTCATCATGTAGCTGAAAGAGCCTCGGGGGCAGAAGGAGATCATCATCAAACAAAACACAAACTAATTGCAGAGCATTATAGTGCAGGTTCAGCAGCTGAGCTGTTTGATGTTTGTTTGTGTGTGTGTGTGTGTGTGTACGTGCTCTGGCCTCATTTTGGGGGGGAAAACCACAATGTTTAATCTTGACATTAGTAGTTCTTTAGCGGGCGTGAAGCCAAGCTGTGTATGTTTGGTGGTGGTTAACCAGCCAGAGAAAAGATCCTAATGAGATACCTGTGTACACTCAACGGCCGGGCTGTTCAGCCTGAGGCACAAAACACAACTTGACGTACTCTAAAAATACACTCACTGCTGTGTTTGATAATATTGGCAGAATATTTCTGTCTTAAAATATGAGGAGCAATTTTCTGCCCATATTTACTGATGCCATATTTATTTTCGTTAAGTGATTTTCAAGTTAAATTGGCAATATTTCCTGCCTCATAAAACCTTTAAAAACTGAATTTCCATTCCTGCTGTGTTATTTTTCTTTGCTATTTTTGTGGCAAAGTCACAAAAGGCCTTTTTCTTTTAATGACTAATGGTTATTAAAAGCTGAGACAATTAATCGATTAGTTGATTGAACTATTTTGGTAATTGTTTCCTCAAGCAACGATGCCAAATATTCTCTGGTTCCAGGTTTTTCTGAGGATTTGCTGCTTTTCTTTATATTATGCGATACTAATTGATTGATTTTTCACTATTTTCTGACACTGTATGGACCCAGTGATTAGTCAATTAATCAAAAATAATAATTGGATCAGTTTAATTGTTAATGAAAATGATCATTTGCAGCCCTAATTGATTCCTTTAGTTGCTACTTACGTAGGAATGAAGTGCAGGAGTCGCTCATTCATCTTGGAAACCCCCGGTGTGACTGGATCCAGACTATTTAGCACCAGATGATGCTAAACCTGCGCTAATGACGACAATATTTCTCTCTAATCTAGCGTGTCTTCAGTTTAATAGATCTGAGACATCCCTGGAAGGGCATTTTTTTAAATCCTCACTTACTCTGTTTGTGTGTAAATGGGCCAGCTGGCTGCTCTGCTCGGCTCCTCTCTGTGCTGATCGTCGTAAGGTGGAGACATGCTGCGTTTGCTGAGAGATGAGGTGTGCAGCCGCCATTTGGCTGCGGCAAAACTCATCCCAGTGTTGATCTTTGTCCGTCAGGGCTCGGTTTGCATTATGTGATGGAGAAGAAGTGCAACAGAGTTTGACAGAACTGCCCCTCAGTTTGTCATTGCAGACCTCCTCCTTCGTAAACCCCACTTTACCACCGCTGTCGTCCGACCTCAGTGTTTACCAAAAGTGAAATTACCGAAATCATTCGCAGGGTTCATTACGTTTTCATCACAGCTTCCCTCAAACCACTAAAGGGCAATCTTTACATGAAGACATTTTTGTTATGATAAGCCGGTTCACTGGCATTTGGAAGATTTGTTTTCTCTGGCTGTTTTGACTGTGAATGTTAATTATGATGTACAAACTTCAGACATAAAATTATAATTTTTTTTGCATCTGCAGCTGAAGAATAATTATATTTAGTAGGGTTGCCAATTGATTGATTGATATTTAATCGTGATTAATTGTATGATGCACAATTAAATTTAAATTAATCAAATGAATCACACATTTTTTATCTGTTCAAAATGTACCTTAAAGGGAGATTTGTCCAGTATTTAATACTCTTATCAACATGGGAGTGGGCAAATATGCTGCTTTATGCAAACATATGTATATATTTATTATTAGAAATCAATTAACAACTCAAAACAATGACAAATATTATCCAGAAACCCTCACAGGTACTGCATTTAGCATAAAGAATGTGCTCAAATCATAACATGGCAAACTGCAGCCCAACAGGCAACAACAGCTGTCAGTGTGTCAGTGTGCTGACTTGACTATGACTTGCCCCAAACTGCATGTGATTATCATAAAGTGGGCATGTCTGTAAAGGGGAGACTCGTGGGTACCCATAGAACCCATTTACATTCACATATCTTGAGGTCAGATGTCAAGGGACCCCTTTGAAAATGGCCATGCTAGTTTTTCCTCGCCAAAATGTAGCGTTAGTTTGGAGCGTTATTTAGCCTCCTTAAAGACTGACTTTGACAGCCGTACTTCAAATAGCTTGTTTTGTCAGACCAACAGTCCAAAACTCAAAAATATTCAATTTACAGTGATATACAAGAGCAAATCCTCACATTAGAGAAGCTAAAACCAGTGAATGTTTGACATTTTTGCTTGATAAATGACTTAAAGTATCAACGGATTATGAAAATTGTCAGTGGTTAATTTTCAGTCGATTGTTTCAGCACTAAATAAAGCTTCCTCCTCTTTGTGTCAGAAACCAAAACATTTGCAACAAACGCCTCCTTTTGGTTTTTAGGAAGAGGAACATCCTCCTGACACGCGGCCTGCCCTCCCTCTTTAGCACCTCCGAGAGCTTTCAGGATCTAATGCTGTTAAACAAACAAAACCTCAAGGAGAAGAGCAAAGGGCACAGAGACACATTTAACTTTCTAACCCTTTGCTTGCATAATCTGAGCCCCTGTTAGATAACACCCTTTGTTGCTTTATTTGCCTTTGCATTCATGCAGTAATGTTTTTTGTGTGTGTGTGTTTCCATTCAGAAGCTGGTGATAATTTGAAACATGTGTATTTTAGCGAAGCCTCACGTTTGAGTCAGTACATGCAGCATAATGTTGATTCAAATCATGTAAATGCCTTCACTCAGCAGTCACTATTATCTAACGCGCAGCTTTTGTGTGCACTTTGTCACTCACAGCTAATCAACAAAGGAAAGCGTGTTAGTGGCACTCAGAGGAATTAAGCCCGATCAAACAAAGTGACCACAATGTGAAACCTTCTGATCTCCTTTCAAATCCCTGCTTGACTGAGCTCTGCTCAACACCAGCCAAAGTAAACCACCTCTCTTCACGCACCTTGAATGCAACACTGAAGAAACGTAGCAGCCCTCTAGATCCCCATAAAGCTCTTTGTTTGTGCACTTTTAACTAGAAACTCTACTGTAAAAGATACGTAATTATCCAATGCTGGCTCATAAAGAGAGGGAAAGGCTTTGCTGCAGGTCACAGTGGAGGTTGATGTGTGCAAGAAACGCTGCAGATAATTTGTAACCAGGTGCATTTGGCTACCTATGGCAGTGCAACACTTACTTATTTTGTTCCTAAGAGGGTGTTTGGGTGAGTGCTCTCTCTTTCATGCACACACAAATCTGCAGTTGTGTTGTTGCACACAGGTAATAAGAAGGAGGAAGAGGTGTTTTAGGGCAAACCAAATTATGACAACAGTTTCCATCTGGCAGCAGATTATTAAGTGAATGCATTTAAATCGGAGATAAATAGTTGAGGAGTTTCCCCATTAAAATACAGTAAAAAAAAAACGTTTGTTTGTTGACTGTTGGTTGGAAACGGTGATCTCCCGCATTAAAGTCAGATGCTGCTCTACAATACCGTCTGACTTCTTCCTTTGCTCCCGTCATAACTAATGCAGCCGCTAGAAAGATTAATGAGGAGGATAGCCTCATACGATCCTGGGTTTTGAGTTTATTTTTTACTTCTGTGAGACCTGGTGTCTTATGGAAATTTTGAAATGTTTACATTACAATCGATTAAAATTTTTAATTGTGATTAATTGCATGATTGTCCATTAGTCACAATTAATCGCAAATCAATCACACATTTTTTATCTGTTCAAAATGTCCCTTACAGGGAGATTTGTCAAGTATTTAATTCTCAACATGGGAGTGGGCAAATGTATGTATATACTTATTATTGGAAATCAATTAACAACACAAAACAATGACAAATATTGTCCAGAAACCCTCACAGGTACTGCATTTAGCATTAAAAAAATGCTCAAATCATAACATGGCAAACTGCAGCCCAACAGGCAACAACAGCTGTCAGTGTGTCAGTGTGCTGACTTGACTATAACTTGCCCCAAACTGCATGTGATTATCATAAAGTGGGCATGTCTGTAAAGGGGAGACTCGTGGGTACCCATAGAACCCATTTTCATTCACATACCTTTAGGTCAGAGGTCAAGGGACCCCTTTGAAAATGGCCATGCCAGTTTTTCCTTTCCGCCAAAATTTAGCGCAAGTTGGAGCGTTATTTAACCTCCTTCGTCAACGGCAAGCTACTATGACCAGTACCAATGGATTCCTTAGGTTTTCTAGTTTCATATGATACCAGTATCTTCACTCTAGCTTTAAAACTGAGCCCGCTACAACCGCCGAAAGATTGATTGCGTTAATGCATTAAAGAAAGTGGCGTTAAAAAGAGTTTCCGTATGCGTTATTATTGCATTAACTTTGACAGCCATAGTTTACATACTACCCGACTAGTCTAAAAAAAACTAAAAAAAACTAAAAAAAAAACTGACAAAGAGACAGAGAGGGTCATGTATTTATGTGTATTGTGGTTTATCAGCCATGTCTGTGGAACTATTTGCAGACTTGAGTGACAGTGAATGGTGACACCCACGAGTTGTGACCGCAGTCTTGTATAAATAGGGATTAATTCAGGTGGAACAATGTGTTCAGTAAAGGACGTCATATGTGAGTCTTCTGTATGAAAGCTGTGTTGGTTTTGGCACTTCACTTTTTGGATCTCAGCTTGTGCCTTTAACTGCTTGTCAGAGATCCAGATGGGTCACAGTCTTTCTCCTGGTGGTGTCCCCACATAACCAGAGCAGAAAGATGTTTTCACCATCCTGGATTTCTCTTTTGGTTTCTATTGGTTTGCCCGTATTAATATTTGCTTTTATAAACGAACATTGCTGTGGTCAGATTTCTCCACAAAATTAACACTGGTCACAGAAACGATTAACCGCTGATTAACCGCAGCTTCAAATCCACTTAGAATTCATGTTATGAAGCAAAAATATTGGAGTCATCTCAGACAGGAAGTTAGAGAGGCGGCAGGCAGGGAAGAGGTGAAACTGCACAGAGAAAGGAGCAGATTTAAGTGAAAACAGAGGACAGATCTGCACCAATCTGCTCAAGCAAAGCCTGATGCAACACAGAAAGATTCTCATACTGGAGAGCGGAGCGGAGGCCAATCCCGTCGCTCTGTGCCGCGCCACAGGAAATAGTCGGGGCCGTTAGTCTGACTGGCTCATGACTCTATATTCCATCTCTGTGTTGGCTCAGGGCCTCGCCACTGACAGAGACGGGAAACATCGCAACGGTTGTGCACTGCAAAGTTGTCGGGGAGGGGAGAGGGGGCCGGCGTGTTGGCACTGAGCGCTGCTTAAGGCTACACACCGATTCACAGCACACCAGGCAGAAAAGATTTACACACCCACTGAAGAGAGAGACGGTAACATGTTTTAGCCAAAGCAAACCCACACTCGTGTTTATGGACATTTTTTCTCTCGCAGACCACAGGCTTTCCGGCGGTGGCTTTGGATGGGTCCATGAGAGTGTGTTTGTGTGTGTGTCTGTTTTTTTTTTCCCCTCACTAAATCTCACTCTAATCAGTATTTTAATTCTAATTGCATGTTTAGATTTTGTGGAGGTCTTTGATGCAGCGCGCTCTGGGAGAACAAGCTAATTACAAATTTCCGATTAGCAAGTAATCAAGGCAGATCTGTTCTTGTGTTGCTCTCTCATGAGTTAGAAAGTCACCTGCAGTGACATAACATGGTACATAGATCAAATAAAGTATTATTTTATTCATTGGAAAGATATTTCCTTTTACTGTATATCATACAAGCTACATTATTTATTGCCAGGGTTCAAAATAACACAGGCAGCAAAACACTGCAGTGTTCAGTGTTGTACATAGAGAAAAAGTCCACATTGCTAGTTTGTACTGTGTACCACTCATAGACTGTGTATAAGAAGTGGACGTAATCACAGTGATGTCACCCATTGGTTTGTGGACTGCCGTTTTGAAGCCTCCAGTTCAGCATTTAGGCCTTCACCATCACGAGAGGGTGGAGCTAAGTACAACCGAACGCTGAATAAGACATTTCTAGGTGAACAAAAATTTTATAATTAACTCTCATGAACTGAAAACACACTATGAAAGGGTTAAAGTTGTGAGACGAAAACACGGACAACTCCTAGATTGGACAACGCCGTGGTAGCGACCTGTCTATCACGAGGTAGCCACGCCCTAAAACATCCCTGCTTTATGGTCTATTTGACTCTGAATGGGACCATCATTTACTAAATTAACATCATGCTGTATTGAAGAAGACTTGAAACTAGTGATTGAGACCATAAACTCATGTTTACAATGTTTACTGAGGTAATAAATCAAGTGAGAAGTAGGCTCATTTTCTCATAGACTTCTACACAATCAGACTTCTTTTTGCAACCAGAGGAGTCGCCCCCGGCTGGCTGTTAGAAAGAATGCAAGTTTAAGGCACTTCAGCATTGGCTTCACTTTTTTAGACCCAGAGTTGCCCACTGGTACCACTTTTATTCTTACTTTTAAAGCTCACTTGTTTTTCTCTCTCTCTCGGGTCAAAAACCAAGGTTTTCCACTTCTGTTGTGTTGACTGGATATGCAGCGTTTTTCCGTTATATTTGTTTTTGGGGTTTGTGTTTATTTTGACTTTGCATTGTTTCTGTATTTGCAGCATTTTTGCTGTTCATGTATTTGTTTTGGCTTTCTGCAGCACATCTTTCTTTCATTTGTAGCACGGCTCCGTTTTGGGTTTTTCGTATGTGTTTTTGAATTGGCATCGTTTTTGAAGCTGCAGCACATTTCTCCTAATGGGGATGTTTTGGGGGCCCTTGTCGGCCACCATAGTCTTTTCCCGGAAAGATGTTAAAACTAAAACGGAGAGCGGTGAGGTCTTTTTAAGTGGGAGGAAATAATTTGACTCCATCTTCTCCAAATAAAGACAAAAAGGGTTGTGACTGAAAAGTTTTGGCTTAACCTGTAATTTTAACTCGACCACAAGAGACATTTTGTGACAAATAATGCTATATGCTGTTCTGTGCAGCCCAAAGCCCATAATTTCAAAACAATGCAAAAGTTAAAATGGTGAATGTGATCCTGATGATGGCCTAAGCTTGTTGGCAATATCATGTTTTCGTTCTTTGTAGTGTTTTTGCAGATGGCCAGCTGCTAGTGGTTTGGCCAGCCATGGGAAATCTCCCTCCCATTAGCTTGTCTCCTGCCCTTAGTCATCTCTCTTATCTTCTGGCTCGGCCCACTGAGAGAGCAGTCCTCCGCCAAATGGACAGAAATATTTCCCCATGAATGGAGCTATAGATAAAATCTTCCCCCATGATACCCTAGAGCACAGTCCTTCTCCCTGGGTGCTACCCTGAACTATCAGAGCTACATTCAGGCCTTCAAGCTACTATACTATTCTAATGAATACACAATTAGAGCAGCGACGGGTCAACTGAGGCCTTAGGGTCCAGATGCCAGCCCTGTAAGACATGCACTTGTTTAGATATTTGACATCAATTCAGTCTTTGCGCTTTTGTTATAATTAGCTGTGCAGGATGTAATGTCTGAGTCATGGCAGCTGGGGAGAAAAGGTGAAAAGTGGGAGTCAAGTAATTTCACAACTAAAAGTGAGTCGTGGGCTGGTGTTACATGTAAATGACTGTAATTCTTTGGAGTGCATATGTGTAACATCCCCTGCAATCTAATGAGAAGCTGTGGGCAGATTTCTTGCATTAAGTTGTGTAATGGAAAATATACTGGCTTATGTGACATGTTGACGTTGTTCTTCTGTAATGGAAATGTGGTGAGCTGACCCCGAACCCACACTTTGCCCTTTTATCATATACAGTATGTGTGTTTTCACATCTGTCTTTCAGACGGGTCTAGAATAGTTTCTGTACGCCTAAGTGTTCTTAAAAACGTACGTCTCACTTCTGCTAAGTAACCGCATCCTGCTTTGTTAGGATAAAATAGATGCCTCACTGTTATTTGGGTTGTTGGCTCCAAGAACAGACTTGCAAACTGTATATGCTCTGTGTGTTTAGCTGCACAACCATTGACCACAATAATAAAAAAGACAAAGACATTTATTGTTCCAGTATCTTTATTGACAGTTCTCATCTATCAAGGTATCAGGAACATTTCCAACACAGTTGCAACAACTTTTTGCAACTAGGTTCATGCAGTCAAAATGATGATATTGCCTCATGTGACTTTTAGTTTAATACGATCGGAGCTGAACACTTGAGACTCGAGAGACTTGGACTCAAGTCAGATTTATGTCACAAAAATGAAGACTTGAAACATGACTTAGACTTAACCGCTGTGAGACTTGACCTGAAACTTTAAAGCGAAAATATTAAAGTCACTCAAGGGTTGAATGATACAAAATAAATAAAGCAACATCAGGCAAACACTTTGCATATTTAATTTACATATGTCATTTACTTAATTAATTAGCTTTGAAAGGGCTTAATATTAGCCCATTAACACAGGTTTGACAGGAAAAAGTTCAAATACTGTTTCATTTTACTAGAAAGCATTCCAAGACCTGAAAGAAATGTGATGAACTTGACTCTTTTATACATTTATACATCATTAATCTCATTTTCATTGAAAAACATGTTAAAATGATTATAATCTGTACCACACAAAGATCTTTTATTAAATCTGTATGTGATGTGTAGACCAGGAAATCTCTGCAGCACTACAATATTTAATTTAAAATGATATTTTGACACATTTCACTTTTAATAAATATTGCGCCTCCTGCGATTTAAAAATTGCTGTAGGCCATATTGTGATTTGGATAAAGTTGATTCATTTTGCAGCCCCACTCTCTACGACTTGAGAATTGCTTTGACAAGTATTGAGATTTATGTTGTTGAGATACTTTGACTTGCCCCAACAGACTTTAAAACGCCCCACAAAATAGCCAATCGATGGTGTCTTAGCACAAAGCAAAGCTCTGATTTGTCCAATACGTATTCAGTCATTCTCATCAACATCTCATCATGTACAGTTTTGAAAGAGATCAGAAAGCAGGTCTAGTGAGGGCTGCAGACGGGCTCTCTGTGCCTCATTATGCTTTACAAACGCATGCTTTACATGCAACTTTGTCAATGTGTGCTCAACATTAAGATTCTCAAATCACGCCGTTCTGGTCGGACTAGTCAATATTAGAGTAAATAATATCTGTGTGTCAATTTCAGAGTTTATAATGTGGACCTTAGAAAAATGATTGTTTTTAAAGTATTGTGTTTCACCATTAGACATGTTGTGTCTTCTCAGGAGTTTAAAGTTAACTGGCAGGGAACATCTTATATAAAAAATATGCTTTATTTATTGTTTACTGATTTGTCAGATACCCAGCTACTTGTATGAAAATGTTTTGGTGCACAGAAACAGTCACATCTCTGATAACAAAACCTTGAAATTAGCTGACTTGTGAACAATCTGAGCCCTGAGGCGGTTAGAAGTCATCTCTGTTTCATGTCAGCTCATTTTTCTGCTTGTTTGCTCGCTCATGCGGCCTCCGCCTGCACACCCTGACACAGCAGCAGACATTCTTTGCCATAAGTGGAAGATAGCACCAGCAAGAGATGGGAAGATAAGAAAAGACTGTCATGACATGCATGTTGTCTTTTGAGGGAAAATTAGAGGCACAAAATCAGAGAAGGAATTTCTGCTTTCAGCATTTATAGGGCTGACTTCAGAACAAAGACTGAACCGTCCGGCGGTGTTTGAATCACAGACTGAGACATTATTTTTATGCATCTAGAAATATGGTACATATTGTGCAACAACATCAAAACCAACACGGAAGTCGTGCAAACAGCAGAGCCATTTGCCACATACACTGTATCGTATAGAGAACAGAGCGTGTCGAGAAACCAAAACGTGGTCGAAAAAGAAAACAGTAACTGAGAGGGATGTCGCGGTCCATTTCCAACATGTTTTGCCTCGGGGACTGTTTTCCAGCTGCACTTCATAAGCGTTCCTCCGACCAAAGATGCAGGTTAATAAAAAAGTCGCCTTCAGGTTTTGAATCTGGGCCTCCGAACGCTTGACTTCATTATTTTAATTTCCGCTGCCCCGACTTGTGTGAGTAAGTTTTCAATTTCCTACTGTGAGCTTTCCTGTGCACTCAGCAGACTGCAGGGGACATGCAGGCATGTTGATGAGGTTGGCAACGATGAATGACTTTCTTACACTAAAAGTCTTGAAATAAAGTTATATTTATCTCGATCTATATATTAGCACGAAAAGTAATATGTAACTGTACAGGCAAATAAAAATAACAGGAACACATATACACTATGGTTAACAGAAGCAGCTGAATTGATTTCCAGGAAGTGTGATATAAAAAACTGCAGTAATGAGCACTTCTTCATGTCAGAGATTGAAGGTAGCTTGCAAGACTCCAAGCAAGCATTCGAGTCATCAGACAAACATTGTCTCCTAAAAAGTTGTCTTTATATACTACTAATTTAAATTAAATAATCTTGAAAGATGGTGTTTAGGTGACATGAAAAATCTAGGTTTGTTTGCACTAAGGCTGACAATCGATTAAAATATTTAATCGCGATTGATTGCATGATTCATTTTTATCTGTTCAAAATGTACCTTAAAGGGAGATTTGTCAGGTATTTAATTCTCAACATGGGAGTGGGCAAATGTATGTATATATTTATTATTGGAAATCAATTAACAACACAAAACAATGACAAATATTGTCCAGAAATCCTCACAGGTACTGCATTTAACATAAAACATATGCTCAAATCATAACATGGCAAACTGCAGCCCAACAGGCAACAACAGCTGTCAGTGTGTCAGTGTGCTGACTTGACTATGACTTGCCCCCAAACTGCATGTGATTATCATAAAGTGAGCATGTCTGTAAAGGGGAGACTTGTGGGTACCCATAAAACCCATTTTCATTCACATATCTTGAGGTCAGATATCAAGGGACTCCTTTCCTCGCCAAAATGTAGCGTAAGTTTGGAGCGTTATTTAGCCTCCTTCCTGACAAGTTACTATGACATGGTTGGTACCAATGGATTCCTTTGTTTTTCTAGTTTCAAATGATACCAGTATCTTCACTCAGCCCATTATACAACCTAAAACATCGCAAGTTGTGTTAATGCGTTAAAGAAATTAGTGGCGTTAAAACGACTTTGCTTTAATGCGTTATTATCATGTTAACTTTGACAGCCCTAGTTTGCACATTATTTCTGTATTTGATAGGGGAAAAAAATGAAAATCCTAGCTGTGCCTCTTGGATGCTGACATGAACAGTATTTACAAGTCAGAAAGTGGCAATTATGATAGCTTCCGTGAATGTAGCATTTGCACCAGACGTGTTGCCAAAAAATGAAAGGAAGTGATAATCATGTGGATTACTGATGCAGTACCACAAACCTGTAGTCTCGTCGCGTACACTGTATATTATCTCCTCTTTTTGTTGTCAAGGCTGCACCTCTACCCAGTGATGTCATGTAAATTCCTCTAGCGGTGTATCATTTACTGGTGTCGGCTCTTCTAATTCAGTGGCGGTAACCCGCCTGATATCACAAGTGACAACCTGTTGATGTGTATTTGCTGCGCAGCGAGGGAGTTGCTAGGCACTTTTTTAGTCAGCAATTAATTTCAGCTCTGGCCAAGGGTGGGTGTGACGGTCCAAATGGCTCGAAGGGTTTGACAGCCAGCCAAGAGAGCGAGAGAAAAACTCTGAGAGAAAGAGGGAACACGAGCAAGAGAGATTCCTTCAGCTGACTTTATTTTTATGACTGGCAAACCACAGTAAACAAACAAAAGAGCACATAAATTGTTCATGGACTACCCTCTAAAACCCAAAACCCTAGAAGAAGACGCAGCTCTGTAGCAAGAAACAAATCTCTTGCATGGCAAACATATAATGTTTTTAGTTCAATCTTTTTTTATTAAACCAGTGGAGATTTGTAGATTATGCAATGAGAGAATTTATAAACTGAACCCTGAGTACACATCTCTTGCTTGAGTCTTGACTATATCCAGACACCCTGCGGGAGTCATTACACAACTTACTGCATCAATATGAAATGTGTCTCTATGTGCCATTCCAAATGATGGCTAAAACATCCACCGTACAGCCCAGAATGAATGTGTCTGCAGCAGTGTCGCCTTTTTAATGCTAAAATATACAAACCTGAAAACGTAATGTTTGTTTAGACAGAAACAAGACATACTGTGCCATGTTCTCATTTCTCTTCCTGTTGAGCTGGAAAGAAGGTGTTTTGACAGAAAGTTTACTCCCACCAAGCTCCTACACCCAACAACCCACCCTGTACATGGAAATAGGAACATACTGTAAGAAGAACTCACGTTTAAACAGGGGCGGCATAGCTGGCTCTTTTTAAACATTGTGTAACGTTTAGGGGGAAATGGAATATAATATTCATAACTATGTTTTCATTAGTGTTTAATTACCTGAAACTAAGAATCGTTGTTTTTGTTAGCTTAGAATGAGCCCTTCATATCTACATAGGGAGCGAGTCCTCTTCACGGAATCCGCCATGATGCTCCGACATGTTTCTACAGTAGCCCAGAACGGACAAACCAAACACTGGCTCTAGAGAGAGCCTTTTGCTTTTTTTCATTACCTGAAGGCCACCGTAGTTCTGACACGCTTGTGAAACTGCAGTAATGTGAGATGCAGTGTGCAAAACCGTGGTACCGCCAGCCGTTGTCTAAATTCCGTTGCTCCTAAAGTAGTGTTATTATGGTAAGGATGGCCTCTGAGAAAAGGCGTTACCACGGTTATGCACTCGGCGGCTCACGTTACTGCAGTCTTGGAAAGGGAGTGAGTGAGTGATTGGAGGGGTACTCAGTTGGTTGCAATCTGCAGCCACACCACTAGATGGCACCAAATCCTACAAACTGTACCGTTTAAAGATGGGTTCATAATTTTTCAAATCTATTTTAATACAATACTCGTATGGAGTAAAGCTGCACTAATCAATATTACTATATTAAGTGTCAAAAGACTACGTGTAATGTGAAAGGGGTCGCTTGATCCTACAAACGATTACCGCCCAACGCTGCAGTTCCCTTCAGCTCTACGGAGCGTTTTCACATCTTACAGATCATTGTTTTGGTTTTGGTTATAAAAAAGAATAGAATGGGAATGTCCGTTCTACTCCTATTCTATTTCTATGAGCTAAACAGTCAGATATTTCCCTCTGGAGTTGGTGAAGACCTAAAAGAGTAAATATTGGACTTACAAAAAAATCAATTAATGCAGTTTTAAGAGTTACTGGTCTCTGTAATAATTTCTCCATCCTGACCATGAATCAATCTTTATTCGTGTTAGGAAGAAAGTCCATGTTCTGTGAAAAGATGTACTCAAAGTGTTTAGAGACCAGTGACTTTTTAAATTTGCATGTTGCGTGTGAGTATTGTATGAAGATGGACTTAAACAATCCAAACCAAATGGTCACTTTAAAGTAGAAACTGGGCTGAACTGTTGAAATGAGAAAATACTCACCAAAGCCAACTGTCAAAAACATTGATTTAATAAAATCTTGTGTAATTCAAAGCGGCATATTAAGCAACGCATTTTACAGTGTGTAAGAAACTAATTTAAAAGCAGCAGATGAAACACATTCTGATGTTGTAGCCAGACAATGTTTTTCTTTGTGTTCATACTGCGGACTCTGTTCCACTTTGTTGTGGTCATTTACTCTGTTCAGTGAGTTTAACAACATCTGGACTCACTAAAGCACCATTAGCAGCTTGCTTATAATTGGCCGTGACCCTTTATTCTGAGGGGTCATTGGTCAGAAAAGGTTGGGTAGTTTAGGAACAGGAAAATTAACTTCCTGTTATTCAATGATAATGACTGCATTAGGTGCAAAGTTAACTAAGGGTCATTAGAAAGACCGTCTCACACAAACAGCTGCTTAGCTTTTTAGAAAGATGTTTATTGGATTTGCTGAAATGGAAAACAGCTCTAAGTAAAGAAAAATGTTGATTAAGTATTTGACCAAGAGGACAAAGCCACCTAAAACACATGTCCTGAGTGTGTATATATGCAGTTTTGTCAGGATGAATGTCCATACTTAATACATAATACAAACAACATGCTTATAAATGACAAACAGCCACCAAATTAAACCTCAATATTAACTTTCATTTGAGTTTTCATCACACTTTAATGCTTTAGTGGGTAATTCACCTTCTCAGGAATCCTTTCATCGTTATTGGATGCCAGCTTTTTGTTCTCACGTCCAAGAAACATAAACTTTGACTGTAATCTTTGAAGCTTTATGCTGCCTGCAGCGATTGGAAAACGTCTCACTGAGGCGACCGCTCAGCGCTGGTCCCGTACCGAGACAGAAAGGGCCCGGGGCTCGCGGCTCTGCTTCTAACTAGCTCCATATGCTACAGGTCTGGACATCCAACTGACTTCTAAGACTGTTGCAGACTGGTGCAACGTAAACTTAGCATCTCATCTGAGCGGGGGCCACGGGCGAACCCCTCCTCCCCATGCTCTAAGGAGAAGCATCTGTCCCCCATCGCCCTCAATATCCACCTCGCCCATCGCCAAAGGCTCTGACAGTGATGTGGCTTACATTTGAAATCTTAGAGGGTTTAAGGAATTCAGTTTCTCCATTTATTTAACTTCATACAGATCAAAAAATCCTGAAGAATCAGAAAGGTCGTAAGTTTTAATAACTAATACTTTAAACAAGCAGCACAGAAAGGCTCCCCTTTTCTAGTTTTTGTCAAAGTCCAAGACACTTGGATCCCTCTTTCTGTGAGAAATGGTCTTTGAGAACCCCTCGCTGAACGAGATGGTGAAAGGGAGTGCTGGCACTGAGATTGGATTGGTGAATGAGCGGGGTAAGAAAGAGTACAACAGGTAACAAGGACCTACTGCTGAGAGACAGATGGCTGAGCTGCACAATGAGAGGCCAGTACACTAACGGGAAGCTCTGTGTAATGTGTGCGTGTAAGTCTTTCTTTTATTCGCTGCATATCAATTTGTCCAATGAGGAATCAAAGAATGTCTCATGAATGACTGTTTCACAGAGCAGATACTGACATTTCTTTGGGGGTTACTCACTCCCTGCTCTCTAATGAGCAGTGTGAACGTGGGTGTTTGCACGGAAAATACCCAGCTACGTGACTAAAGGATTTCACTTCATCACAATAAAGTAAATCCGATATTTTGTGATATACAAACAATTAAAAAAAGTAGAAATCTGATAATAGACCTAAAGACATGTTAACATTCATTTTTACTATAAGATAATTGTCATTAATTCAGTTATTCGTTGTTTCCTATCTTGAAATGGTGTTACGTAGTAGTTGATGATGCCTTGATGCAATGTATGTGCTATACTATATGTTCTTCTTCCCTGTAACATTACTTAAAGCTTCATGTCATAAACTCAGTATTTTGTAAAGTATACTGGGAGC
This sequence comes from Sebastes fasciatus, assembly GCF_043250625.1. Classification (NCBI taxonomy): domain Eukaryota; kingdom Metazoa; phylum Chordata; class Actinopteri; order Perciformes; family Sebastidae; genus Sebastes; species Sebastes fasciatus. The sequence goes on from NC_133800.1 coordinate 30,805,689, forward strand.
AGAAAATGTTGATCTGCAGGACACGCTTCCTTCCTTTTGCATAGCCTATACCAGAACTGTTTATAAGGTCAATAGCTCAGCAACCTCTGAGTTATCAGATTATGATTGTTAAGCTTTTGCAGGCTTTTAATAAGAAATTTAGAGTTGACTAAAAGATTTTCCTTTTCCTTTTTAAAGCTTTGAATGGACTAGCTCCAGCATATCTCAGTGACCTTTTACATCCCCACTGAGGTCGTCTGATAAGCTGCTGCTTTCCATCCCAGATAGTCGTTCGAGGTGACCGTGCCTTTTTCCATCGCCGAGCCCAAGTTGTGGAACTGCCTCCCTCTAGATGATGGATCAGCCCCCACCATCAGATGTTTCAAATCCAGGCTAAAAACTCCACTTGTTTTCTCTAGCATTTAATGTGTTTTAGATATATCAATATGCGTGTTTGTCATTGCGTCATTAGTCAGTTTCTGTACTTTTCCCTTGAAAACACTTTGATCAACTGCAGGTTGTTTTTAAACTGTGCTACATAAACTGACTTGACTTGACTTTTAGTGAGGAAGTAACGTACTGTGTGTCACAGCTGACATGATAACGGTGTTCTCAGTCACTAGTGAGCGAAGCTCTACTGCTACTGATTCATTCAGGGACAGTGATGATTTTTTCTACGCCCACTTCACAGGTACTAGATGCAGAGGTAGATTTGTTGCTTTAATCCAAATCAAGCATACAACTAGATTGAGTTTGGGAACATGGGGCCTCTCTATGATTGTGGCCCCGTCCATCACTCAAATCGCAGTATGTCTTGTGGCTGCATTGTATTCGGGCATACTGGGGCTAATGTTGGCATCTTTACCTTGTTAACAATGACTTTCTTACTGTTTGTTGAGCATCACTGCAAAAAAATGTGTCCACACAAAAGCTCCTTCTGCTTGGTTCTGAAGGATAAACGTGACACGTAATGCAGATGTTTTAGGTTGCTGAAAATCGCTCTATCAAACTGCATCAAAACTGCTTTGGAAATATGTCGGCATGACATCACGTCCTCTTATCTGTGGGAAAAGAACAAAACCATAGGGCTCAGAAATGCAAAGTACATCACAAACAGCTGCATTTAAACAGTAACAGGGCAAATATAACTTTTACAATGTGTAAAAAACTGGCCTTGCTTTCATTTAAATTCTTCCTTCCTGATGTCTGTCATTCTTAAAATTTTACAGCTGATCACAGATGTCGTTAACGGTACGAAACAACTGACAGCAGGCAACAAAATGACAACACCAGACATGTGAAGGTTTGTTTTTCATCTGTTTGGTGATTATTGCAAGAGAACATGAATAGCAGCCAAGCGTGCAGGCATAGCATGGATGAATCACAGAGGATCTCAGATTGCAGTGCTCCAGCCACTGTAATTGATAGTCAAACCACCATCCCCCCCTCTGGGAGAAAATCTACAGCAAAGAGTCAAACCACATCCAGTTTGGATCTCTGCCAGCGAATTATGCATTGCTTCAGCTATCTGGGCCAATGCAGAATCATAAGGATTACACACACACACACACACACTGATGCCCTATCAGGGGCAGACTGAGCTATTTTCTGGAAGTGAACTTGTTGGCTGCGGTGGCTCTCCACACTAAATAGCGAGGCTAACCAGTGTTTGCTTTGTGGAAATCCCTTTGGCGTTTGCAGAGTGAGATGGGACGGATGGCTCACACAAGCCTGTTGCCCTCTTCTCTGCAGTCACGTGTTGCATGTCATGTGTTGGAGGCTGTGTTTTGAGTAAAATATGTAACCCTAGGGTCGAAATACATATGCTGCACTACAGAATTGAGAAAACCAGTTGCCTGTTTATGGTATAAAAGGGCTGAGCAATGGTCAAAATAATCACATTACGTGGCCTTGTCATGTTTCTTGTAGTGCTAGAGAAATAGATTTGATTCCAAGCTTGAGCTGCTAGTTTGAAGGTGTGAGACTTGGAAGGAGTGATTTTAATAAACACTGTCTCGAGCAGCGATGCCCAACCAGAGGTTGTACCCCAGGGGGTAACTCTGCAGCTGCCAGGGGGAGCTTGGAAAGATTGTGAAGTAGCTCAACTAATTTAAAAGAAATGAAAAGATCATTTGATCACAGAAATATATCCACATATTTAAGACACGTTTTGCAATTAAAAGTGCATGAACACTAGTTGGCAAGTGGGCATAGAAGTCCAGAGCCAATTGTTGTAAGAGTAGCGTAGGCCGCTTGTTGCAGAGCCAGTGCGTAGAGTGTGTGTGTGTGTCTCTTACGAGACAAATGAATCAACGTTGACTTATGAACGCCGGTCTCCTGGGTGAAAGTCCGGTATTTTTTGACCCACCCCGACCTCCTCCCTAAGTGGCATTCGCTGCTATTTATACTTCCTGGTTCATGATTATGTTAATTACACACAAATTGATTTTGTGGGATATATATATACAAATACAGTGCTTTACATTTCGTAGGTATAGCTACGAACTGTGTATTAGACCAGCCTGCTTATTTTCAGGTGATTATATAAGAAAAATAACATACTTATTAATATTAAATTCCATTTCTACTAATAGATTCCCCTAATTGTTACACACTGTCATACACACTTTAACAATTTTGATAATTAGCCTACAGCAATGGCTAAACCGTTGAAATAGTTAAAAGTAATAGAAAAACAGTTTAAATACTTAGATACTTGTAGATAAACAGTTGTAATAATTAGCTAAATGTTATAATTGGCTGAAGCATCCAGCTTCTGTGACTCAGTGTAGGAATGCAAACCAGACCAACACTGAAAATAACATGAAAAGACTTTTTAAATCTGTTGAAATGAACAAACTTTGAACATGACAGGTGGTGTTGATGAAGGTTTTCTTGAGCTCATGTGATAGGGATGTGGGGATACGTCACCACTGGTCGAGAGGTTGTTTTTCTCTCTGCCCCATGATCCGGGGAGGATGTGGCTCTCCCCCATCAGGATTCGACCCGGCAACCTGCAGGCCTAAAGTGAAAGCTCAGCCAGAGTTGGGGCCCAGGCCTCGTATCATCTGGTTTCTATTCTCCCTGCCCTGTCCAATGAAATCTGACCTGCTTTAGAGGAGAACTGAATTATGGGCCCATCAATAAATACCATATTTCCCCCTTTGAAGTTGCATACGTGATGGAAAGTGGTAAGATGTCATGTGTTAAAGTTATTACCCAATTCCTTCGCACTAATCTACTGTGCTTGATGTTCCTGACTTTTGAAGACTGTTGTGGCTTCATCTATTCTGACAGCAGCCAGACTGAACGCTTTTTTTCCCTCTGGCCGAATGTCAGAACTATTTTCAATCTCCCTTCGACTTTATATGACCCCCGCAGAGGTAACCTAGCGGGAAGAGGGAGAGGTGTGTACATTACAGGGCAAAGATTGGCTTTGAGTGTTTCGTGACAATGGTGGATAATTTTACCAGCTGTTGGATAGTCTGCTCTTGAGTCATTTGGAGGTGCCTATAAAGCCTGTGTGTAATCTTCCTGCCTCCCACTCTTTAATTGTGCCTCTCACGGAACAAGTTGCTTTTGTTAAAAAGAGGAGATAGCCTAAGGTCATTCTGATCCAACCAGTGAGATACAAAGCTGTGATGTGCCTTTGATCTACACCATACCACCAAATACACCAAGTACCTTTACTGATTTTCTTTCTATTTCTACAAGATTAATAATTCTGCTCAGTCTGACATAAAAAAAAATGCTTTGATTCTTTTCTATGATGTGCATTCATAGAATTAATCGTTGTATTTAAAAGACTGTGTTTTTGCTTTGTTTGACAAGGAAAGATTGGGGAGACCAAAACTGATGACAGGCAATAAATATCCTACACCAGATTTGAATCCAGGATTTCGTTGTCGCATTGTACGCACCTAAAGGCTGGGCTAGCTACAAACGATCTAGTTCATACAACATGTAGGGTATGTAGAGTAGAAAGAGTAAAGCCTCGGGTATACTTTCCATAAGGTCGGCCGCACGGACACAAGCTAACGTGGAATCATGGCGAGAAAATGTTGCATCTTTTATACTGTGCAGGTTTCTCCGACATTCTCAAAGCTTCTCAAAGTTCTCCATTTTCTCCGCGCGTCCGCGTAGTGAAAACCTGCCGCACTGGCCGTATCTGATGGTGTGATGTCACTTTGGCCGTGCGAACACTCGGGACCCTCACGGATATGACAAGCATAAATCACGTGTAATGAGTCAGATACCAGCGCATACTGTCAACATCGAAAAGGAGTATGGGGAGGGGGTTTTAGGCGCTGTGAGGCCATCCGTCAAACACTTTGTTTGAAGTAAACTGACGCCTTCACCCAGCGTACCAGGAAGTACCACAGTGCTTCTTGTAATACATTTTTAACAACTCAAGCAAACACAATTTTTCGAGTATTGCTTCACTGAATGATGAAATACAGATGTTTTGTGGGAAGTTTCATTCTAGCAACAAAAACTCTCGGAAAAACTCTAGAAAAGCCAAAAGCAAGACAGCGGCCAATAGAAATGACCACAGTGACCTTAAGAGCACTGCAAAGGCCCATAAGAGCCACAAGTGTCGGTGGAGGAGGGTGACCCGGCTGTTATCTGCACATGCTCAGTGTCAATGAAGATCTCAAGTTAAGAGGCTGCCCTCTCTGACAGGTCAGTGAGCTCTGAGGTTACCCTGCAGTAACAGCTGCCTGGAATAATGAGTAGCAGCACTCGTGCCAACGGTTGAAAAATACCACGACCATTAAGAAGCCTCACGTGAGCAGAGAAGGAAGCGAAGGGAGGATGATTGCGTCTAAGTACAAAGCGAGGTGAATTAATCCAAAATCTGCAATTACAGCTGTAAAGAGAGGCCGGCAGCAAGGCAGAGCAGCACATATATGGACTTGTAGGAGTGAAAAGCTCCTGTAAAAGTCCTAAATATATTTATGTTTTTACAAGAACACATGCTGGGAGTCTATTTGTTTGTGTATCTATAAGAGTGCTCATGCATGCACCATGTATATCTGAAGAAGGACACACTTCTTTCAGGCTTTCCTTTATACAACAGAGCATCTGTTGACAGAGTCATTGTGTCGTTTCAGCGGTGCGTAGGAGGAGGTGTGAAGATGTTGTCGGTGATATTCATTACAAGCCGGCGCATCAGCCCATCAAAGCTCTCCTTTGTGGAGGGGATCAAGCCAGAGGCAGGTTAAGGCTTTCCACAGAGACGCCTGTGGTTTGCTCTTCCTCTTGGTTTCCTCTTTTCTTCTGCTGCCGCGTTCTTCAGCATCTCATCGGGAGGGCTGAACAATCTGAGCCCAAACTTCTGCTGAACTTACCCTTTTCTTTGCACACGACCAAGGATATTCAGCCAAATATATATCCCCCCAATATAGAGTGATATTTCCTAACAAGAGTTTGTTGGAGGAAATTTCATTTCAAATACTTGAATGTGGTTATTTTTTATGACCAATATTGATACCTTGACAAAGTTTTTAAAAATACATTTAGACCTTTGTAAACTTTTCAAATCCAGTGCATCTAAAACTTTGACAACTACATTCAAATTAAAGCTTATTTGCATCTCTGCATAATTAGTTTTACTCACAATTTACTGATCAAACGCAAAGAATTTCTCTGTGGATTTAAAAACTTTACGTTACAAACTTAAAAATGTCAAATATATGAGGAAAAAACTCCAGATAAGTAAAGTAACAAATAAAATAATAAAAAAAACCTTTTAAAATAACTTTTTACAGAATGCACTGAAACAAGTAGTAGATCAGTTTATTAATTAATCAACAGAAAATGAATTAACAGCTATTTTAACAATTGATGATGACAAATTACCTCATCGTCATTTGCTGAATTTTTATAATTTTTTGTCCAATAAACTTTGTGTATTTGGGTTTTTATTGTCAGTTGAAAAAAAAAAAAGTTTAGACGTCACCTTGGGCTCAGGAAAAATGTGATGGGGATTTTTCAATATTTTCTGACGTTTTATGCACATAATTCTGTTATGTAATATTTCAGATTAATTAGCATCAGTTGTCAGTTAAGTAAGTTTTTTCATTTACACAGTAAACTGGCGTATAATTTATAAATGTTTGAGATCAGGTCAGTTTCATGTTTAGACATGCATAAATGGATGTGCTGTACAAACCAGTATTTAAATCTACATGAGAAAAGTAAAGGAGAAGTGGAGAAAGAGATCCAGAGAGAGATAACGTTCAGTCACTGAGTGACTAAGAGCCTGCAGGGTGTTTCCTGTCCAGAGCAGGTTGTGACCCTGCAGGACGGAGCTGCTGCTGCTGCAGAATGATCTGTTTGTTGAGAGAAACTGCTGAGTCATCAGAGACCATAAGAAGCTGCCTCACAACCTTTGACAGGCTCAGATCAATTAGCCTCAAGGCCCATCGCCTCTGAGATCATCCCACCTTGACCAGCAAAGGTCACAGTTTCAATTAGAGTTTTCCTCTCTAAATTGAACGCCTTGTCTATCACACAGAGAGGAATCGGTTGTAGAAGTCAGATCCCCACATGTCTGTTTGACTAATGACCTTTCAGTCATTTTGGTGAAACCACTGTGATCCAGAAGACTGTTCTGTCCACGCTGGATTACTTTGATGTCTTGGATGTCACTTTAAAAAACAGCTACCAAAAAAACACTAGTGCTCAGTTACATTTTTAAATTCACTCCAAAATCTTCTCTGTTCTGTAAAATCTTCATTACTGTCCATATATGAAACTATAGACTTACTGTATATCACAACAAGCCTCAGCTAAGGCTAAAATGTGGCCTACTTATGACTTTTTCCCGAGCTATTGTCTATTAAATCCACTTTAATGAAACGTTATCTTTGTAATTCAGTTAGTTATTCCACATTACTAAATGAAGCAGTGGTTGAATCTAATTATTGTAGAAAAAATTACCAAATAAACTCCTGCTAAAGCTAACTCGCTTAGCAGAACATCAGTTATCGCCACCTCTATTTTTGACTCTAGTGAAATTCATGCAACTTGGTGTGGTTAAGCTTACTTTAAATCACATTTCAATAGACATTCTCTGATTTTAATATGAATATTAATAGTTAGACAGAGAGACAGACGCGTAGCAAACCAGAGATACAGTACATGTAATTCCAATAAGCTATGGACTATAAATAATCAAAATTAAGTTAATTTTCTTAAAGAAACTCGTTAAAAAGGAGAACAAATCTGAAAGAACACATTTTGATGCTGTGTTTTCCCCTCTCATCCAGTGAGGATTATCCAAGGAGTTCAGTGTTTGCATATGTTTTTGATGGGCTGTAGTCTAGGTTTTATGGTAGTGATGTTTTGGGGGGTAATGCAATAAATCTAAAAACCTCCTTTTTTCCCTTCAACATCCATATAGTATATACTGTACGTCAAAGGCAGCTGAACGTAAAAGACTGTATTATGATTACATTTAATGCCGAATGGTAATCATCTAGACTCAATATTTTATGTTTCTTGCATGAGCTTTACGATGTTCTTTTCTTGTGGGAAAAGCAGGAAACACTGAATAACTATACTTAAGATTTGGGCGAAGTTCCCCCCCCAAGCTCTCTAGTTTTCAATCGGCAGGAGATGGATGAAAAGTGCAGAGAATTAGCAGGAGTTTTGTTTTTTCGACTCATTGCGGGAACGTTACTCCCTCCTTCCATTCCTTCCAGCTCAATTATCGGCCCTTTTCACTCCTCGGGGCCCGAGCACCGAGCAGCAGGCTGCAACTTGTGCAGGGGTCTTGGTCGAACCCGAAGAAAGGGCGTTTCTTTAAGACATAAAATTTCAAACTCTCCACCCCTTATGTCATTCATTCGGTGAGCTCAACTTATAGTCTTGATATTATAGGTGATGCATGAGTTTGTTTTGGTGTTTGTAGCTTCTTTTACAGTAATATTTAATAACGCTGAGCAGTAAGATTGATTACAATAAGATTTATACTCTTTCTCAATAGCACTGTTCCTAGAAGCAGACAGAAAAGAGAGAATAAACAAGAGAAAGACAAAAAAGAGAAAGTATTCATTTCCCATCAACATGTACCTCCCTCTCTCTCTCCGTCCATCCATCTCTATCTTTCTCCCTGTCCGCCCAGACAGTTTCCTTCTGTACTTTGCAGGGAAAGTATCGAATGGCGTGGACAGATTTGTCTTTCCTAAAAGACTGCCGACACCTGTCTAGTGCTCATTTAAAACTTTTACTGGCCCATTTCTCCAGGGCACACACATGCGGAGAGGCAGGGACATCCAGAGAGGACTTAGCCCCGTGATGAAAACAGCGGCGACTGCCTCAGTCTGTCAACTTGTACGATTGCAACTGATCCGGTTTGGAAGAAAGTGAAAATCTTTTGTCATTCTTTCACTCTATCATTTTCTAAAACAACCGCTCAGACTTCATTGATTAGAAGAAGAAGAAGAAGAAGAAGATACATTAAGACATTAGATACCTCATGTATCTATTTAGAGCTTACAAAATTACTACTAAAGTCAAAGTTACATGTGTGTTACTTCTTGGCCAAATTAGGGACCTCATCCTTTTTCAGAAACATCAGAAATGACACACTTCATTATCATTATCATTCATATCTACCATGCACATAAAAAGATATTACAGTTAACATATAAGTGATTTCAGCAGTGAGCAGGGACAATAAAGCATAACGGCACATTCATGCATGAAAGCAGCAATGCACAGACACAAAAGGCGTTTAAAGAGGATAAAATACAGCAAATGTGGAGAATCAAACCAATAAATACCACGACATGACTTGACAAGTGAGACACGAGGGCAGGAGGCTGTTTTGCCCAAAGGATATCGGAAACACGCATTCCAAAGTACGTCAATTAAGTTTCATCTTCTTCTTATCAATTTACGTTTGTGTTTAAACTCAACACTTACAAGTTTACACTCATTATTTTCTGGTTTGTCAATAAAATCAGGTTTACGTTACACCTATAAAACACATGCTGAAATATGACATCAGTCGTTGTGTAAGTATGCTGCTGTGCTGCTGTGTAGGTGTGTGACTTCATGCTAGCGTTGTGTGTTTTGCATTGGCGTAAAACTCCTTAAATATAGATGAAGTATTTTGTGTGAGTATGGGGACCCCTCTGGCACCTTAATACCCTCTTCAGTCCTTTTTTTGTAATCTAATCAAAGTTCCCAACTCACCGGGGTTCAGGGGGGAGGGAGGAGGGGGTCCCTTGTGTTAGACAGCTTACTGCAATTAAAATTTATTTAAGGCTTACAAGGAATCCTTTCACTCTTGAATAAATCAGAGTGAATTCCTGTGACTCTGACGAGGTTTTCCCTCCCTATAATTATCCTCTGCTCAACAAGCGCTGAGAGAGCAGCTCTCCTTTAACCCCCCTGCAATACCTCAGAGCTTTACACTTGTAATTATATCATAAAATAACAACAACTGCAAATTCAGAGTTTTCAAACGGAGCACTATAAGACTGTGTTTTGAGGAAGCGGGTGCATGCCAGATGACTTCATTGATGTCATTTTTTAAACTTGAGTCGTATATCATGTTTTTATTGCCGAGGCGTTCGGGGCCCTCAACTCCGAGGCACAGACCAGCGCTGACATCCTGAGGAGTGTCACTGTGTAATGTGACACACTTCAGGAGATTACAAGTTTCAACAGGTTGCCAGGTTCAGACTGCAGAGTGCAACTTGTATCCCACTGACTCAGGCTTTAATTTTACATTTTTTTATGTTGTGGCGTGCTTTGTTGTTCTACGCTGTGGTTGTAATTGCACAAACAGCATTCATACGACACTGGAAATACATTTAATTCAGGTTTTTATGTCTGGCCCAGTGGGGGAAAAAAGGAGTGAGGAAAGAAATCTATAAATCTAAAATCCTGCCTCGCTCTCTGATGTGCTGAGAATAATTTTAAGTCCAAGATGCGTGACGACTCGCCGTCTCCTCGTAGCTGTGTTTTTAGCTTGGAGTTTAAACCAGATTTGGTGGTTTATTTTCTATACATTTCCACTGTCGCACAACAATATTATAATTTTTTATCAAGCTCCAAATATACAGTATGTTCATCATTCAGTGTTTTATTGAATGCTCTATAGTTTGTGTTCAGTATCTCTTCACATAAGCCAAAAGTCATTTCTGTGGGCTTATCTGACGCTCTGCCTCTTCTTGTCCTTTTGATATGTTTTTACGATTTCCCTCTGATTACTTTGCCCTCGTGACCGAGTGTTGAATTAAATGCCTAATTTAACATGGGCCTTTTGTTGGCCGCCTCTTTGTTGGGAAGCTCTTTCTAATCGTCCAGCGGGGGCCGTGGTGCTGTTGACGTTCGGGGACCGCTCAGTCCGCTCTTATTATGCCTCGGTGACAGCGTGTCCTTGGGCAAGGCAGCAGAGCTGTCAGGTCCCTCTGTCACACTTCTCTGCAGGCAGGACATGGCCAGCCCACAGCACAGCTAGGGGTCCTAAAGACCTAGGGCAATGCTGCTAATCTCCAAGGATGCCTACCATGGTTGTTTAGCAACCGACTCTGCCTGACAGCGTTTGTTCGTTTGTGTTTGGCTGCTGTGTGATGGAGCGGTGGATGCGGGGGTTACAGCGAAACTAACCAAACAACACGATGGGCACTTTTGTTGCCTCACTAAAGAGGAGGAGCTATCAGGAGAGCCCACTATGTGTCCTTTCATGCCTCCGAGTCACGGGAAGGGCAAGCGTACACGTACACACAAGCACAATGCAGAGTGAAGTGTTACAAAATTGTCACAAAAGTTCACTTGCATTTTCTCATTAGCTACACGTTTCATTGAGAAATTGAACAAAAAAGCTGCATTGTCCAATTTTTCTATTTGTATATTACAATTATTCATTTTTGTTTCAACTGTAACTATTTTTGTTTTCATAATTCGTAATTTATTTTAACAATTATTTTCTTGATGAATTGTTTGGTGTATGAAATGTCATAGAAAATAGTGAAAGAAATTCCCATCGCAATTTCCCTGATCCCCAGATGGCCTCTTCAAATTGCTTGTTTTGAATAATCAAGTTATATTGTTGTTGTGGATATGACAGAGAGTGATGAGGAAAAATGTTGCAACTGGGCCAAGTTCAAAGTCATTAACGCAAAATTGCTTTTAATGACCATAAAGTTATTATTGCCACATCATATTGTGTCCTGAGGCCTGGTATCCGTTGGGGGGGGTGGGGGGGGAACCACTGTTATCATGAGCAAACATTCACATTTAAGGAGTCACAAGTGGTGAATTTTTGGTAATTTTGCGTAAAACAATTTATCGATTATCAAAATAGTTGCAGATACGTTTCCTGATGTGGCCAGTTGAGACTATTGTTTCATTCAGTGCCCCAAAACGACATCCGTTTATGTTCAAGTGACAAAGGCCTCTGTCAAGTCAGGTGACTTCGTTATAGAGCAAAGTCCATTTATGAAGGAGGTTGGAGTGGACGGATAGGTCAAGAAAACGTTGGACATAAATATGACCTTGATTGTTTCCTAACCACATGTTTATTATTGTAACTTTAACAAGTAGTTATTTTAACCCAAACCGTTTCCCTAACCTTAACTAAATGCTTATTTTAATCCAAACCACGACCTTTACCTAAACATAAACAAACCTTGTTGTCACACCATTGTCACATCATGGAACAGATTTATTGTTCAACAGTTATTAGTAATGCTTCTATGTATAATTTTAGTGGACGATTCAATAAAATATCGAATCATTTCAGCTCTACTTTTGCTTTTTATTTAAATTTTTAATCATGCCGAAGACAAAGCATAACAAACTGATAATACATAGTTCTGTACTTCTACTCTTAATATATACTTAAAAACAAAACAAAAGGAAAAAACAAAATTATATTTAGTCTGTAACAAATTGCTGTATGTTTATTGATTGTAGGAAATAATCTTTTTTTAATTCAGATTCCAAGAAGTTCAGGTTTCCAAACCCTCCATTGGATACAGTAGCAAGAAGCCGCAGTCTGCTGGCAGCCACCGACTGAACCGGCTTCCTCTTTCTTTCATCTCCCCACTAATCTTCTGTTTGCACAGCTCTCCCGCTTGTCAGCGTAGTTTGTGTAGGTCTTATGCCCGTCAATACAGCTGTATTCTTCAGTCTCAAGGTACATCTGAAAAGATCATCTGTGATAGATTTGCAGGCAGAACATTTCCTCAGCTGCTATCCCAGGCTTTGTCTGGGAAATGATTAAGGGCTGTTTCACCCTAAACAGCAGCAAAGAAAATTTTTTTGTGCTACTGGAAGTCTGCCTGTTCACTTTCTTTTCAACACAAAACAATGCCAGAGGAAGATCATCTGAAACGTGACTGTAAAGACAGATTTTTATCTTTCTTTTTTCCCATTCTCAAAGTTCACATGAACCTTATCGGGCAATATGCTAATCTTTCTTAAAACAATAGTTCTCTCTTGCTGAGAGTTAGAAGAGAGGAACAATAGACTGATGATAATGGCAAATTATCTTTTTTACTCTTCAGCTTTTGTACAGATCAAACAAACAAGATATAATGTGTTAATTAGTGAGCTTTAGAGGTGCTAGTTGGCAGATCAGGCTAGCTGTTTCCGACCTTTATGCTAAACTCAGCTAACCGGCTGCTGGCTCTAGCTTCATATTTAATGTACAGACATGAGAGTGGTGACGATTTTCTTATCTCACTCTTGAGAAAGTGATTAAATCTATTTTCAAAAATCTTAAACTATTCCTTTAATATGCTGCTCTGTTGATAGAATTTGAACAGATCTAGAACATAATAGTAGGATAAAAAAGGTGAAACTTTAAGCTGCAGTGGGGAGAAATTAAGCAAATATGATTAAAAAAAGTTATTTTTATAAAACGGTAACTATATCCTGACAGCAGTGCATGAGACAGGTAATCTGAAAAAAATCAGGTGCCTCTGTGTCCTCCAGTGCTCCTAATGGCATCTGCAAGTTTTCACAGACCGAACGAAAACAACCAATCAGAGTCGAGCTGGAGTCTGCCGTCCAGCTGCCGTCTATGAGAGCCGGCTGTCAATCACTCGCAAACTCCGACTAAACGTTCAAACTAGGCAGCGCTGATCAAATATGAATCAATATTCTGTTACTGTAATGCCTATTTCTCTCCTCAAATGTTTTCAGAATCATCTTGTAGTGCATGGTTTAGCTGTAGAATGAGAAAGTTTGTGACCTGACAGCCATGTTGAGATCAGTTGAGGAAATACCAAGCACCGCCCACCAGCCGGAGCACAGCCAATAGGAACGCTCTCTCTCTCAAATGACCTGTGATTGGTCAAAGTCTCCCGTCATGGGCTAGATTTTTAAAGCCTGAAAACAGAGCCATGAGGAGGTGCAGAAGTCTAGTTTTCTCTCAGAATACTTGAATTACAATATGCTGAAAGGTTATTATGGAATTTTTGCCCAATGATGCCAAAAATATACTGCCTACCCCCGCTTAAAGTACAGTTATTTTGGCCTGGGTGGTGTAAAAACCACTAATGGTATGTGGTTATAACTTTTCTGGTTTAAATAATAGCAAAGAAAAACGCACAAATATAAAACCATAGACAAGTGTAATAGATGAGTACTCTAACAGGCACAAGGACGAATGAATGTTAAGGTGCTCGCTGACCGGCCCTGCAGCTCAGCAGAGAGAAAGAAAGTGTTGTTTTCCTTTGACCTCGGCAGTCAATGACTCACGCTGGAAGGTGTTGCCAACAGACAGAGTTTGACAGTTTAATATTTATGCTGTCAATTCCAAAAACTAACCTTGGTAATTAGGGGAGGTGATTCCGGACAGATGTGGACCGAGGGACAAAAGGGCCTTTTGTTTGGCTCTTGTGAATGCAGCCACCTCTCCCATGACGACATTAAAAAACAGGCCCGAAGTCTTTGGCAGCCCGACAGGTCCGCCGCTCTGCGTGCTGGATGAAGTCACATTTCTCCATGGCATGATGTCACTCTTGGGTGGGACGTCACGTCAGGCGGCATTAGAGCGAGACATCCTGTTGACGGCAGCGCAATTAGCAGCATTTCATCCATTTAGGAACTGAAGATTACTCAAACTAAACAGAGTTATTTAAACGTAGCAACTCAATATTTTGCCAACAGTGGAAATGTAAATACAAACAGGTGTGCGTTGTGGTTACAGAGACGGGTCTAGAGTATAAGCAAATAGTTACAGGTGTGAATCTGTCAACACCAATATACCTGAGTGCAGACAGGACAATGAACTTCAGTTACTGCTTTACTGTAAGCAAATCATAATTTTGTTAGCTTGTACTTTTATGAGTATTTTTATAAGTTATATTACGTAATATCTTGTCTAGTGTTACTGGGAACTGAGATCCCAGTATTTCTCTGGAATTCTCGCCAAAAATCGACTTCCTTTCCCAAAACAATACTCTCCAAAAAATATGTTTTTCTCATGCAAATCGCATCTGCACCAAAATCAAGCCAATAAATGAAGGAAATTTAGAACTGACAAACTGTATACAGAAAGTACTTGCTAAAATGTAGCCATGAGAGCAGCTAGTTAACATTGAAAAAGTCATCATACACCAGCGGTCGGCAACCTTTTTGATAGGAAGTGCTATTTTTAAATTGTCTTGTTAATCAGTGTGCACATTAAGGTTAACATTAAGTTTAATTATGACACAATCCATCCATATAGACAATGTGCATAGCAACATTTAATACACAATTCTCCCATAATCAGGACATTGTGATGAAAACTTCCACATCTGAGTTGAAACCATTAACTTTGCCAACCTTCCACCAATCGGCAATAAAGTTACATTTCTGTGAAGAAGGCAACCGGTACTAGCAAATCAAACTACTGCGTGCCAATGGTTGCCTTCCCCCGCCATACACGGACTAACATTCCTACAATATCCCTGATTAGCACTCCCCTGTCTATTAGCTGGATCCATTGGGGAAAAAAACCCATTATGAGATGAAAAATTATACAATTTTAAATATAAAAGCCTAGTCAACTTTGTATAAATATGTGTATAAACTAAATAATGCATTGATACTTGGATACATGCTGGTTGATAGATAGCCCACACTAACCACTTTCCACCATTCACTAAGCTGTGGTCACTGGTCAGCCCAACAGCCCCGACTCGGCCTCCTCTCTGGAAGAAGTCTGACCGCTGACTGTAACTCTGTTTTCCCTCCTAAGAGATCACAAACCACGCACGCCACAAACTGCTGCTTGTCCACAGTAACACATCAGGTATTTCACATGTCCACTATTAATCATACTTGGTCTGTGATGAGTGCAATAAGGAAATGACAAAGAAAAATACCACTGTAAGGCTCTCATGTGAATACTGATGTGATTTTATTCCATATTATAATCCCTTAAACCTTTAAAAACATGCTTTTAGTGAACATCTGCACATTCAGCTACTGTATTAGCTGGTTTAAAACCATTACCATTGAAGCTTTGCAAGGCTACGTATTTTTAATAACGAAACAAAGAACCCACTGATGCTTATTGAACACCACACATCAGTATTCATAAAATCCGCCCAAACTGCATATTCCCCATAAAACTTCGTACTAATTATTCAAGCATTCAAAGCACATTTTTTTTTTACAGCAGCTGGTACTTTGTCAAATTCATCAACTTCATTGCTGACATTAACCAATAGCATAAACCACAGACCACGCTTATCCTCCTGCGACGTTACGAACATCGACATCATTTATTGACTTTTCCTCCATGTCAGCCCACCTGGGCAGAGAGCGAGAGTGAAGCATAGGTAGGTGCCATAAACACTCAGGCTTTATCGTCAGGGGGCAAACACAGCCAGGAGTCATTTTGTTGCACACTCTAGTTTAATGAGAGATGACCTCAAGCCATTTATAGGCAGTAAAGGACACCCTGCAGCAGCTTGAGTGCATCAGAGCCAGAGGTTTCGGGCAGAGGTTGAAGTGTACGGACAGAAGACATGTCACCGGGCGGGAGGAGATGCTTGCTCATCAGATGACGACTCTGAACTTGTTGCTGTTGTGAAGTGAATTCCAGGTGTGATTAGTTTGTCCTTCCCTTAATTCAAATCGTTGCATTTAAGTCTGTTGTGTGGTTTGGCAGGCTTGAGCTTTTCACACACCTAAATGAACTAAGGAAAATCCCTTAATGAGTTGAATGAAGTGTGGTGTTGGAGCATGAGGATGGCATTATTATTATGGTCACTGCAGGGAATTTGTTAATGTTAATAAAAATATTTAAAAATGCTAGTTTTACCCTTTAATCAAAGACGAACCATGTATCTAGAGCTGCAACCAACGATTATTATCACTATCAATTCATCTGCCAATTGTTTTCTTGAATAAACGATTAGTTGTTTGGTCTATAAAGGGTCGGAAAAGGCCAGTCACAGTCTCCCAGAGCTCAAGGTGACATTTTCAATTGTCTTGATTTGTCCAATGAACAGTCCAAAATAAAAACAAAATTCAGTTTGCAATGATATAAAACAGAAAATCCTCACATTCACAGGAGTAGGAACAAGCATACAAAACAATAAATCCATTATCAAAACCAGTTGCCAATTTATGTTCTGTCTAATCGTTTCAGCTCTACGTGTATCTGATAAAGACATGCAACATTTCTTAAAGCTGTCTATAATAATAATGGATCAAATTACTACATGTATGCGAGAGGTGTCACTCGTAGTGACGAACCCATAGAGAATCTGTGACTGGGCTGTTCTCCTCGGCTCTGCAGAGCATTTCAGCATCTTTCAGCTCATCGTTTTTGTTTTCCGGCCCGCAACTTTCCAGTTTTATTTCTTTCCCACCACTTTTATCAGCTTTGTTTTTCGGCAGCAGCAGTCAGCTGTTTTCATTGAAAAAGCATAAGAAAGCTACCTACTCAGCACCAAAAAGACACGGTTAGCAACTAGCTGGTGAACCTAATGGAGCATTTAACAGCTGAAGATTTAGAAGAAATTAAAAAAAGTATTCTAGTTGTATGGATTTGTTTATTGTTATGCCATTGCACTCGTGGGAAACTTGGAACACACTTGTCATATGGGGCACAACAGAAGCTCAGACATGCTAGAGAACATGGAGAAAAGGGGGGGTCCTATATTCAGTCTCCACATGCATGGCACAGGGGCCCTTCGATTCACCCAAGGTAGAGTTTTGTTGTGCTAAACCCAGGGATCCAGGCCTTGTTATTGAGCAATATGCTGAGCTTTGTGCGATGGGGGTCCACCCCCTCATGCTCTGCTTGTGTTTTATCTCCCCTTTTACAAAGGAAGAGGCCCTGCAAACAGCCACCTTCACACCTCTCTTAGCTGCTCTGCTGAATGAGCTCAAGCACCTCTCCATTCATACATGGAAATATACTACGCACCAAAAAAAAAAAAAAAAAAAGAAATCAGGGTAATGGTGAGTTTGCAGCCTTTTCTCCTCACTGTGAAGAGGAAAAACAAAAAAAAAGTACCCTACGACGTACTGAGATCCTCATATGAAAGAGGAAAAAGCACAGGCTCCTGTTTGGTTATTGCCATTGAAATGTTTATAGGTTTTTTCCGAAAGGGCGATTGAGGAGTGAATCGTTCGACAATAGGCCCCAAAAAACTCCAGCAGCTTGGAACCTTTATGAAAGTGCCAAATATGAATCACTGCACTGCGGATGCCAGACGGCCCTTTCCTGTGTTGCTAAGAGAGCCCCTTGGACTGGAACAGGCCGGGCGGCCCGAGGGGGGTTAAGTGTTTCGGATTGCCGTACAGTGCTGCACGGTAGATATGACTTGATGCTCCTATTTCTGCCCCGCAGCATGGGTGGTCTGCGCTTGATTTTATACTGCCACCTATTAGCACCGTGAGCCAGTGATTTATGCAGCTGTCAACTTCAACTTCATCAGCTCCGTCAGCCACTGGTGAATTGTGGGTATGCTGGCAAAGCCTTTCCTCTCTGCACCTCCTACTTTGGGGCTAAAGTAAACCACCCCTGAGAGCAGAACGAAGGAAAAAAAATGCTGTTAAAGAGAAAAATACAATTTAGATAAATAACAACCATGCATACCACTGAGGCCTCCTCTGTGGAGAACTTCCAGCCTAAACATCTGGCTGGCTGCATGTAAGGAAAAGACTGTGTTTGAGTTAAAGCAAGGTGAGAAAGGAGGAATTCATGGCTGAAACAGCCGAGCCAACTAACAGTTGAACTGCTTGGGGAGCAGTCAGAGGCTGCACGGAATTATTAAGTGCAAGTGTTACTGGGAAAAGTGCCGTAGCCTATATAGAAGAAGGAAAAAAACAGCTGTATCTTTGGCAGTACATTTTTGTAAAAGTACATAAGTATCTTGTTTAATGCTAGGATATTGTGCTTAAGGACAGAATCTGTTAAAGGGGAAAATCTGTTGAAAATTAGTCGATTGAGTGAGCAGTGAGTTACTTTGCATCAGGTCGTACAGTGTAAAGTAATGGAAACTGTGGGTAACAGCTCTTATTCGCTGGTTAATGAAGAAAAAGGTGTTATTCCCCGTGGGCAGAGCTGAGTAACAGGCTTTGGCTTGGTTGTAATGAGGGTGCTAGATTTCATGCCGGACTGGTGCTGCGGGCCAATTTCAACAAACACAATCATAAAAGGCTGGTGGACTGTGCATGTGGGTGATTTACTGTATGTAATTCTTTACCATAAGGAGCATATTAGCAACAAAAAAGAAAAAGCACTTTGGCTGCTACTGTGATGCTGAGGGCGCTGCTTTTGAGATTAAAATGTTGATTTGTGGAAAAGACATTGAGGTTTTAAAGTGTCAGGGGCTAATTGCTTTTACTGCAGTTAGAACCCAAGAATGTTAAACTTTATTAAATGCCTGTTAAAATAATACTTGTCACAGTGAGTTTGTGGGAAATGTCCTGTTGGAATGGTCTAAAAGGAAAATCATAAGATGTGGTGGTCTTGATAAGTGATTCTCAAACTAATACCAGCGGGGGTGCTTCTGCAGTTGTTAGGGGGTAAGTGGAAAGACTGTGGCTGGACAAAATTATGATTTTTTTTTTTAATAATATAACCATATGGCACCTTCCACCCAACCCGAGTGAGTTATAACACCTTAAAGTCACGTGTTACCATAGAGATCGCATGAAATGTAGTTATCAAGTGAGCTGAGAAGTCCAGATTGTTAGCTAATAGTTACCTAAAAGTAATGAACAAACAGTTGAAATAGTTTGCCAAAAGTAATGCATAAACTGTTAAAATAAACTTAATGAATAAACAGTTGGAATAATTGACGTTAGCTAAAAGTAATAAATAAACCGTTGAAATGATACGCTAAAATGTATGCATATACAGGTGAAATAGTAAGTTAAACCTTACAGATAAACAGTTGAATTAATAGATAAAAGTAATGCATAAATAGTTACATAAAATGAATGGATAAACAGCTGAAGCGATTACCTAAAAATAATTGATCATTTTGTAAAAGAGAAACCTGTCGACTGCTGCCACAATTCTCTGTAGTTTTGTTTTTGATCCTCACTCTTATATACTGTTCTAGTGTACGGCTGCTTTGCCTTGACATGCTGCTGTTTTGTGTGCAGATGCTCCAGACCTACATCACAGATATTCACAGTGAGTTGTTGGTATTGGCTACATGCAGGGTGTGACTGGTGGTGAAGGCCTCTCCTTGGTGTTAAGTGGTTTACTTAATTTATGCTGGGTCAGAAGCAAAGGTCATACTTTTGAGATGAGAAAAAAAGGCCTGTTAAGGTCACACGCAAGCTTTCCAGATGCCAGAAAGTGTGATCAAACGGTTCCCAATTAGAACCATATAATTTGGTAACATTATGATATTAAAGATGGCAGCTTGGTTTTCCCAAGCAAAACTAACTTCACAAGCGGCTGACCATAATTTGGGGTTGTGTTGCATTTATGCAGAAGGGGTAATGGTGCAGTAGGAGGTTGTGTGCATGTGTGTGTGGTAGCGGATAGGAGTTGCTGCAGAGACAGAGAAATATTCTGGAGGAGAAAATGGTTAGTAAGCATTCAAATATGCATTTCTTTAGTCCAGAAGCAACATGACTGGAGGATGAAAGGGCGGAGAGTAGGTTGGAACATGAGTGTGTCACAGGGGAGGCTTTTTAGCTTTTGGCTGTCAGTGCTGGAAAAAAGTAGAGGGGAAAAAAAACTTTTACATACATCATACAGACTGAATACACAACAGCAGTGACTACCGTCAGTTGTCATGGTGACAAAGGAAAACAAACACAAAAACAAGGACAACAACTTTTTACTGCTGAGAAACAAAAAGGCAGATGGGATGCGAAATCTCAGCATACGTGATTTAAAGGGGTGGTTCGACATTTTGTGAAGTGCACTTCATTTGCTTTCTTGCTATGAGTTAAGCCGCCCGCCCGTGATCAGCGACAAAATCGCTCGCTGCTGGCTGTGCCATTGTTTTCCTATGGGAGGAGCAGTGCCTCCTGACTGGGCGGAAACGCTATCCTTGACATGGCGCACTGCTCGAAATTGCCACCGTGTGCTGCACTCAAAGTTAAAATTATTTCAACTTTGACCTTGGTTTGACCTTTCAAATCGCAAACGATTAGATAACAGCTACAACTGTTGTTGCCTAAAAACAGTGAAATGCGTTCCTTACACACTTTTCGATGACATATTACGCCTGGCTGCTTAACTTGTTACAACTCTCTTTAAAAACCACAGTGTTTAATCTGAAACAATTTTGCCAGGCAACCATCAGAAACGCCAAGAAGTAACCAAGAAATAGTCCATCATAAAACCCTCCTAAAATGGCGAATTGTTGTTCTTACACTTCGGTTTTGGTAGGCAGATATTGTTAGCTTCAGACAGAGCCAGGCTAGCTGTTTTCCCCTGTTTACAGTCTTTATGCAAAGCTAAGCTAACTGGCTGCTAGTGCCAGCTTCATATTTAGCCAGGGTATATGCTGGAAATTTAATACTTTTTAAAACCTTTTTTATAAACCCTTTCCATACATTTTAAGACCTCATCGCCACCAGTTCTAGCTGGTTACATCAGTGACACACTTTAACTTACATTTACTGTACCTTGATTGTTCGATTGCATAAATAAACAGTCTTAAGCTTAAGAGAATGAAGTCAGTGACCAACCCAATGCTCAGCCCACAATCATATGCTAGCTCCCGAAATTATCACTCAGTCATGACAAATATGAGAACACCTGGTAGAGTATGTCAGAAAAATGACAAGAAGAATTCATAGAAAAGTCATAGTATAATATGTTGAAAAAAACATACTATACTATGACTTTTTTTCGACATACTATACTATGACATTTTTCAACATACTATACTATCACTTTATTTATTTATTATAGTATGTTGAAAAAAAGTTTTTTAAAAAATCATAGTATGGTGTGTTGAAAAAAATCAGTATAATATGTGGAAAAAAGGTCATAGTATTGTATGTTCAAAAGAAGTCATAGTATAGTATATCGAAAAAAGTCATAGTATAGTATGTGGAAAAAAAGTCACCGTATTGTAATGTCGAAAAAAAGTCATAGTATAGTATGTCGAAAAAAGTAAAAAAAAAAAAAAAAAAGCTATAGTTAAGTATGTCGGAAAAGTTGAAAAAAGTCAGTATACTGTGTCGAAAAAAGTTGAAAAGAGAAAATCATAGTATGCCATGTCGAAAAAAAAATCATAGTATGGTATGTCGAAGAAAAGTCATCGTGTAGTATGCTGAAAAAAAGTCAAACTATAGAATGTCAAAACAAGTCATAGTATACTGTTGAAAAAAAATCATAGTATGTCAAAAAAAAGTCATAGTATAGTGTATCCCAAAAAAAGTCATCGTATAGTATGTCAAAAAAATCATACTTTAGTTTGTCGGAGAAAATATAGTATGTCGAAAAAAAGTCATACTATATGTCAATAAGTAAAAAATGTCATAGTATAGTTTATCGGAAAAAAAGTTTTAAAAAAGGTCATAGTATAGTTTGTCAAAAAAAAAGTCAGTTTAGTATGTTGAAAAAAAGTCATTATAGTATGTTGAAAAAACTCCTTGTCCTCCAACCATCTGTTCCAAAACTTGCATTTCCCCATTAGCTAGGTAGTTCAACACTGGAGAATTTGCGTAACGTTATCAAGCAGCAGTCAGTCAGACGGTCAGTGAGTTGTCTTTTACAGATTATGTCAAATCTAGCAGGATTCCATATACTGTATATACTTAAGAGATTACTCGCCTACGCAATGATTACATTCATGCAAACCTTAGCATATAACCTTGAAAACAAGCTACAAAACTGAATATCTTAGAATGGGCGTTTAAGACTTTTTTAAAGGCCTTAAACACCCTGTTAGTTTATACAGACATAAGAGTGGCATCGTTTTTTCTCATCTAACTCTTGCAAATAAGTGTATTTCCCGAAATGTCAAACTATTCCTTTTTGGTTAAAAAAATTCCCCCTGGTATCGGTATGAAAACCAGGAATGCTCACCAAAACTATGGACTAACTTTAATTTTCCATCATAAAAAGAGAGCTCACTTGTAAGGTTGTCATACAGTGACTTATGCCATCATCATCTAAGTAAAGAGCCGCAGCAGTGGGACCTTTTTCAACATGTGAATTGATACCTTAAAATGCATGTGCGGCGAGAGAAAGAAAAGTTTGCTCAGTTCACTGAAGCGTTGTGACCCTTCATGGCCAGGTTGTCAGTGAAGCGTACAGGAAGGAACTAACGGGGCAAGAGGGGAGCGAGGATTCACAGGGAGGCTCAGAGTCAACAGTTAAGCCGATTCCCCAGAGATCTCTGGCTGTCTCGCTCTGTCTGTTGACACTCTCCTACTCCATTGACTTTTTCATTAACCTCTTATCAAAATGTTTTTGTCTCCCACAGTCCACTGACATTCGCCCACTCCCTTTCCCCCCCACAAGATCCTGGTTCAGCTCTTCCACCTTGTGGTCAGAATTGATATGAGGGTGTCCTTACACTAATATAGAGATAAATTAGTCAATTTATTTATTTATTTAGATTTCTAAGTTCTGGCAGTTTAACCTCTCCTATTTCTTTAGAGAAGTAAACCTAATTATTGAACATTTTGTTCAAAAATTGTTATAATTAGTAAGTAGGGAGTATGAAGGCCAGGTCAGTATTTGCATTGAAGTATGAGGTCAGTTTTTATTATATTTTTTAAGTGCATTCGCAATCAGAAACTTCACCTTAAAACATTTTTACAAAACCGAAACCCTCAAATCCAACTAAATATTAACAAAGAACTTTTAATAAGTTTCTTTAACTATGCCACAGAATTGTGTCTCAGTAAGCATAAAGTATAGGCCGACCTGAGAAACCAAACCTGTGGACATATTTTATTTGGTGCTGAAAAGTTGGTCAAAATAACTGATGGTCTCTAACTTATTTTTAATTACTTGTAACTTGTAGAGCAGCCAAAATCAATGTTTTCATTGGCCTGCATTCAGATTTGGGCGCCCGCAGCCTCTTCTGGAAGTGTGAGTAGGCTACATCTTTCACTCCAACTTTAACCTCAGTGCTAATGTTCCTACTTTAAATTAATGGGAGAAGTTTGCATGATTTAAATAGGTAATTTCCAAATAAAACAGGGAACTGTTAGCAGTACCTCCTAGTGCCAGTGTCAGGGGCAGGAGTTTCCAAAATCTTATACCGGTCTGTAAGAAATGCAGCAGTTAAAGCCACAAGTTTTAGTATATTTGTGGTGGTTTTTTTCTCCACAGTCTACAAAATAAGGTACCTTGACACTGATTTGTGCCGGGCCATTTTCACCAATCGTTAAACTGCTGAAACTCACTGCTCTCACTATTTGTCTGTTCCAGCTGTGCAGCACGAGTACACAGATATGGCACCCACTAGTGGTGTGAATAATTATCTGAAAGTGGGGGTTCAGTTATATTAAAACTGTAACACAAACAATTTGAAGTGGGCAAAGTATGTTTCCTCGTGATTGGAGCAGCAATAATGAGAGCAGATGGAGTTGCTTTCTTGTCATGAAAAGTATTTTTAAATATATGAAGCAGAGCAGACATTAGTATTAGACTGGCAAATATAACTCATACCTTGGTGTAATGGTGCAGAAGGTTAAAGTAAACGGTCTCTGAGTTCAGTAAGGATGTAATAATGAGAAGCATCAGGTGTTTACCCTCCAGCACATCGCTGAGTTCCATCCTAAGTGATGATGCACTAGTGGAGGAAGGTGCTAAGGATCCAGTGTTACTGTAGCGGAACACCTTTCTGACACTCAGCTCTCCAAACCGCCACCTTTCTCAAACTATAATAATATCAACTTTGGCCTCAATATGCAGGATATTGAATTTGGGAACAGAGTTGTGACTTGAAAAACACCATATTTCATAAGTAATGTAAACCGTTTTCTGTACTTGTCGCTCGTTATTGTCTGGATTTTAGTACATATTGACTTTGTCAGCTGCACAACTTTATAGGTGTAATTATCTTATGCTTTTAATGCGTATATTCTTTTTTTCCTCATCCTGACAGATTTGACTCATGGACGGGTTTGTTTGCTGCTGCCTGATTAACGAGACACGATTCTGAAGAAAGAAAAAAAATGCTGCTGAAATTTCGCCATGGAAAAGAAAAGGTAAATCTTATGACAAGCATGACACACATAAAGAATAGATTTGTTTAATTATCAAAATTGTAACTGGTGTACAATTCCCTGAAGAAAGAATGACTGATACAAACTGCTAACACAGTGTAACAAAGCATTTCCCCTCTCTTTTAATCCGTTCATCAATTAGCTGTTCAAAGACCTAATCACATTGGAGTCTCACTAGTTGTACTTCTGTATGAGCAGAAGGGATAAAGGACAATTAGACTTCATTCATTTGGAGTACAGAAACCACGAGACTTGATAACCGAAAACATAGTGATACAGCAAAGAGGCATTGGAAGACACCAGAAATAAAAAGACACCATTATCGAAGTGTGATTTCCAGGAGACAAAAAGCATTGAGTAGGCAGCAGTGTGAAAGTTTTATCCCTCACCACAGAGTGATTTCAACAATATGGCCCTTTTAAAAGTTACCCGAGTCGGGTCCTGTTGAGAGAACGACGAGCCGATAGCAGCGAGTTCGAGAAAGCTCAGAAGTCCTCTTCGGCGTTTCGACTCTTGCAGGTCTTGAGTTGTTTCAGACGCTCGATGCACTCCTCCACCGTGCGCTCGCCGTGCACTTTGTTATCCCGGGTGCGTACATTCACAGTGTTGCTCGTCTTCTCCTTCTCTCCCACCACTTTTGCGAGCAGGGAAACATGCAAAGAGGACAAAAAAAAATATCAATATGTAGATGGATAGCGAGACGGAGATAAGGATAACGAGAGGAAACAGACGGACAGAAGAGTGAAAGACAGCGTGTTGCCACTGACCCAGGATGAAGTTGTACTGCGCCAACTGTGCATTTCGGATCTTCTTGTTCAAAGTGCAGCCGGGATCGAGATCCACGTCAGCCATGAAGCCGTTGCTGTGGAAATCCTGCTTGACCTGCAGCGTTAACCAGAGAGACAACCAACAGTTAAGTCTATGCCAGTTCATTCATCTCCTTTTAATAGACGACTACAAATTCTATTTGGTCTAGCACAGTGGTTTTCAAAGTCTGGCACATTTGGGACAAGTTATCAATTTGGCTCTAATGAAGATTATTTCTGAAACCATTATTTTCACAGTGTGTGGACCTGCTGTTTTTTTTTTTTTCAATTACATGGATATCAGGATTATGCAGCTGTTCATTTTACAAATGGACTTTTTGTTCAACTAACAATGTGTTCAACAAAAATTATTCAATTCAGGTTCCACACATTTCATTTATTGCAGCTTGGGTTATATTTTTGTTGCTCTGGTCATCTGGTTTTTAAGGCCTAGTATACTGTTACTCTTTTATGCCATACTATGACGTTTTTTTATGACTTTTTAATGGAATACTATACTATATTTTTTTACACTAACTATTTTATGCCATACTATACGATATTTTTATGACTATTATGGCATACTATGATATATTTTATGACATACTATACTATGAAATTGTATGGCATTCTTTACTATATTTTTCGACAGTATCTTTATGCCATACTGTACCATATTTTTATGACTTTTAGCATACTATACTATGACTTTTATGACCCTTTATGGCGTATTAGACTAATACATCATGTGATTTTTTTATGGCATACTATACTGTTACTCTTTTATGGTATAGTATACTATGATATTTTTAGGGCATACTATACTGTGACTTTTTCTACTGCCTTTCTGATGTAATTTTTGGAGTGAGAATATGGACTAAAGTAGCTGTGGTCAATGATTACCTTCTGAGCGTACTCCTCGCAGGTCGGTCCCACAGGTACAACCATCACTTGATTAGGAGAGATCCACAGCGGCCTGAAACAGAACACAACACATTGAACTGGTTAGCAGAAAAGCAGGCCAGGTACCTGTGCAAATATTTACACCCACACAGAAGTGAGGTATTTCTGTTCAGTCGATCTGAAAATCATTAACAGTGCTCAGGAGGAAATGCAATGAAATAAAAAACATATACTGTATGTCTGGAGTCTAATTGACAGATCAACCTTAAAATATTGATTGTTTACAAACCATTTGCCTCCGTAGTTTTCAGTCAGAATGGCGATCATCCTCTCGACTGATCCCAGGATAGCTCTGTGGATGATCACTGGTCTCTTCTTGTCGTCACCATCGTGGCTACAAAAAGGGGGGAAAAAAATTAGGAACTCAAACAAAGAGAGAAATCCAAAAGGAAAACAAGAGTGACCATCTGTCTTAGTATATTCTTGTCATTCGGGCTGCATTTTAAGGTTTGTTTTTTGTAAGACAGTAAAATATCTATAGTCTCTGGGGCAGCAACAAAAATCTTGGTACTTCTCCATAAATGCACATCATATAGTTTTATTCAAGCCTTTCCTATTTACTGCTTTCACATGAGCACTTAATGTTATCTCATATGCCATAATATTGACTCATTTCTCCAATATGTTTTATATGAAACTTATATTTTGATTATATTAATTGTATTACAATATGTTTAATTCTATGATGCACATGTGCATTTTCAACATCAACAAATAATATTCTATTCTTCTGTCATTTTACTTTACAGTGTGTATAAAAGCAGTAGAAGAGTTACCTGACAAAGGAGAGATTGAAGCGGATCGGGAGCTGGAAATCAAGCTGAATTGTGGCACACTGATGGTACCGACCGATGGCATCCTTGATCTGAATGTCAATCTGCAAAGAAACGACACCGCAAGCCATCAGCAGTAACCCTCCTGCTGTTTCACAGTTAAAGTACATCATTACTGCAGCGCATGGCTCACCTTTGGTCCATAAAAAGCTCCATCACCGGGGTTGAGAACCCATTTCTCCCCAAAGTCATTCAAGCTGTTCTCCAGTTGCTGTAAAAACAAACAATTACTGCTTTGTTACAATGTCAATGGCTGACCAACACGCAAGTAAACAGTGGTGTTAAGCAAAGCTGTATATTTAGACCTGACATTTTCTTCATCTGGAACTAATCACTGAACTGAGAAATGTTAACGTCTCAATAATATTTTATGGTTGCTTGAGGGAGTTAATGAGGTGAGGGAAACATGCAGCAAGTTCTGTTCCAGTCACTATGCCAAGTCTGCAAGTCAGTTCTTTGTGTATATCATTTTCCACCTTTGTGCATTCAAACATTAATCATAAAGAGGCAGTGCTGTATTTTGGAAATGTTGTCCTCAGAGAAAAGTCAACCAAACAGCTGTAAAACTTACAGGCTATTATAATTATCTTCTTTTTTCACAGCTCCAGATATTGTACTGCTCATACTCACATTATCCTTATTTTGAGAACTGTGACTAACAGAGATATACCATTATCAACACATGCAGTCAGTAAGAAGCAGCACAATCTCTATACTATAGTCGTGAAGTTCTCTGGTCTATTCTGTCCATCAGCAAAGTGTTTAATATTTAAAGAGCTACTGTTGCCACCGGATTGATTGTTAATAAAATAACATGTTAAAAATAACTTCTCCTATCATCAGTAATGTTCCGCTGCCAGCGGGCAAAAGAGACACTTGAAAATGGAGTTCAAATGAAGCACTGAGGACAGAACAATAACGCCACTCACTGTTAACCAGCGACGGAAATTAAAAAGGAGCTCTTTAACGTTTATAAAATACCAGGAAGTACCTGTATCTGCATTATATCTGGCTCACATTTTACCATCCTCA
The DNA here is from genome assembly GCF_043250625.1 of Sebastes fasciatus. Lineage (NCBI taxonomy): Eukaryota > Metazoa > Chordata > Actinopteri > Perciformes > Sebastidae > Sebastes > Sebastes fasciatus. The sequence continues at coordinate 30,833,944 of NC_133800.1, forward strand.
TTGAGTTGTCATCTATTAAAGTATGAATGTGGAAACAGTCCCCTGTGTGTATGTGATTTGTTGGACTCTAAGACCAAGTAAAAAAATGGAGCGTTTTGTTGACAAAACAGAGGATGCATTTTGCCATTAAAAAAAGGAGACAATCAATATGCTAAATGACACAATCAATGACACATGGTTGGGGACAGTGAGGCATAAAAAGCATCATCTTATTCTGTAAAAAAAATACTTAACAGAGGAAAGAAAACAAACATCTTTGTGGCACAAATCGAGCGTTGCAATGTAGCTGTAATATTTCACTGGTGAAATACAACATACCTCTAAACAATAAGATCAAGAGGAAAACAAAGGTCATGTGAAAGAAAAACCTCACCCTGCTGTAAAATTCAACGCATGCTGCGTCTCTGTCAACAGGCACCTTTTCATTCATTCAGAGCCTGCCAGTAAAGGCTTGCCAGACTAATAAACAATTTGTATGCGCTTCATATGCTTGTGCTACTGATGAAACAATACAGTTTACTTGTTGCACCTTTATCCAACAACTGTCATTTAGCGATTTTACAGACTCGTCTGTTACTCTTGAAGTTGTCCCAAGAGAGAAACTCACTGTGTGTTTTATCTAATGCACAAAGCACGGAGCAATAAAGACTCATTATCACCCAGTTTAACTCACTCACTCACTCACTCTTGTTATTACTTTGTCCAAGATCGTTTTAAAACACTACCTGCTCTCACACAGAGAAACTTAAAACACCACCTGCTCTCTCACAGAGAAACGTAGAGCTGAACTTAAGATGTAAAATATAGAGCTGGTCCACAGAGAGCGAATCTGATTTGACAGCAAAAGACAGACAGTGGCTGCACTGATGTAGATTCTCCAGAGATGAAGGAGCATTTTCTGCTTCGGAACTGATAGCAGCTCTACAGAATAAAACTCATTAATTAAAATATAAATGTTCTCTGGGTCTACAAATCAAAACTTCCATTTGCCATCTGTGAAGTGGCTCCAACATTTCCATCTTGATAATATCACAGATCAGCATTTTAATTCTCCAGTGAGACCTTGTGAGAGTGTGCTGTTCACATTTTCAACCATACGAAAGAAACAAGAGGTCTTCTGATTACCTTTTCTGCTTGGTCCCAGACGTCCGGCTCCCCCAGGAACTTCTCTGGTCTTGTGGAGAGGTTGAGTTTGAAAGTGAAGCCAAACACCTGATACACAGTGCGCAGGAAGTCCAGGCAGCCCTTGATCTCCTCCCCAATCTGGGGTCAAAAACAAAATGTAAGAGAATTAGCATCATCCATCTTAACATAACTGTTAGGGATGCACCGATACCAATACCGAATCGGATATCGGGCCGATACTGACTCAAATAGCTGGATCGGGTATCGGTGACAATGGATCTGATCTATTCAATTCTATGTTTTTATTACACAGCTTTGTTGAATACTTGATTCTGCCGATGCCGCACCCCAATGCGGTGCGGAGGGGAGGGATCTCTCCTCACCCTGATGGGGTTTATTTCACAATAACAACAATGACCGGCTCGCTGTACATTATCCCTTACATACAGTATATTATATACATTATATACTGGAATTTTAATTCCTGTTTAAATTTTGATTTTTTTTTGCTGCATTAAAAAGGTTTACACTTGAATTGTAATTCCTGTTAAGTTGGATTTTTTTTACCAAGTTTTTGGTGTAAGATTTATTATTTTAATAATAAATAAAAATTACATTTATATTTGTACATTTGTATTTATTTGTTACATTTTGCTTCATAAAGTTAAGAAAACAATGTTTATGTCAAGCCTGATGTTGCCTTACACATAAAAGAACAGTGACTTACACACAGTGATGCATACAGCTTATTAATTAAACACCGATATTGGATCGGTACTCGGTATCGGCCGATACCCAAAGCCCTGACATCAGTATTGGGACTTAAAAAGTGGGATCGGTGCATCTCTAATAGCTGCAAGTTTAATTTCTGGTGTAATGACTGATTTCATCTTTGTTTGTTCTGGTATTAACAAATGATTAGAAGAACATGAGGATAAACTGCTCATCTAATTGGAGATAATATGTCATGATTAAATATTTCCCGAAGCTGAAGTTGAGAAATTCATTGCGACTGAGGTGCTTTTTAATTTTGCAGTCCCAGTAGGGCAGTCATGCACTTCCACTAAATGTGACCAATCACAAGTTTTAAGCAAGCAGCTTGGATGTGAAAAGAGAAGTGGTACAACAGGACATGAAACAATGGGAAGAACAATTTAAAACAATAGCCTCTATGTTCTGAAGGGGAAAGAGACTCTCTCTCCCAAGTCCTAACCGTGAGCTACCATCTGCAGACAACGAGATAAGAACATATATTCTCCACTCCAGTTTGCTTTATATTTTAAAATGGTAAATCACAAAAGACAGTAACAGTACAACCATCCAATCCACTACCATTACTGATAAAGAGAAAACAGAATCAGTGGGGTCCTAGCTGCAAGTTGCTGTGTAACTACATTAAAACAAACTAATTTAAAAGATCCCGTTGAGTGCATCGATATTGGCAGTGCTCCTCTTTGGTGAAAGGACTTAACATGCAAGTTGGTCCACCAGGCTGCGGCAGCCTGTGGAGTCCCCTCACTTGACCTGAGAATGTGACAGACTGTTCACTGACAACATTACCTGAATTTATTCAATAAACCGTGCCAGCAAGACACTGAATTACTGAGAGCCTTCAAAACTGAGATTCTTCAAAACAGGTATAAATTCTTCTCCACAGAAAGCCACTTCACAGTAAACTCTGATCGCTTCCCATCAAGTGCTTGTTTTTTTTCTTAACATTGTTTAACTTGCTTTTTGAAGTGTTTTTTTTCTTGGAAATGCATCTATTCTATTGTATTCTTATTGATCTAAATACCAAGTGGAAACATTTATCAAAAAGTACTGCCAGGAAAATGTGACAGTGGTATGAATAAAATCCTGCGTTAAAGAGTAGTGCACCGATTTAGCATCGCACTCCTGTGACATTGATGGACTCATGATGGACAGTTGTGTTTTTAAAAAATATTAAAATCGAACAGCAGAACCAGAGATATTGTCTTTTTTTATTCAACACATTCGTCTTCCTTGTCAAAACCTGGCACCTACATTACCCACGATGCAACTTAACTGCCGACAGTTTGGTTGGAGACTTTGGGTGTGTTACGCTAGTTGTGGCAAATGTAACCTCCAGATGCTGGCCTCATGCAGAGATGAGGAGCGGGCTACAGAAGTCTGGTAAGATCACTTCTTTCTAATTTTCAAAGTCTTCAGCCGCAACCGACGCTGCCACGAGTAACGCCACTTGAGAAAATAAATCAGACTTAAGGCAGCTCTTTCTGGAGCCACAAAAGGCTTTATACTAGGGCTGTCAATCGATTCAAATATTTAATCACGTTTAAATCACATGATTGTCCATAGTTAATCGAGATTAATCTCAAATTAAAGGCACATTTTTTCTGTTCAAAATGTACCTTAAAGGGAGATTTGTCAAGTATTTAATACTCATCAACATGGGAGTGGGCAAATATGCTGCTTTATGCTAATGTATGTATATATTTATTATTGGAAATCAGTTAACAATACAAAACAATGACAAATATTGTCCAGAAACCCTCACAGGTACTGCATTTAGCAGATAAACATATGCTCAAATCATAACATGGCAAACTCAAGCCCAACAGGCAACAACAGCTGTCAGTGTGTCAGTGTGCCGACTTGACTATGACTTGCCCCAAACTGCATGTGATCATCATAAAGTGGGCATGTCTGTAAAGGGGAGACTTGTGGGTACCCATAGAACCCATTTTCATTCACATATCTTAAGGTCAGAGGTCAAGGGACCTCTTTGAAAGTGGCCATGCCAGTTTTTCCTCACCAAAATGTATCACAAGTTTGGAGCGTTATTTAGCCTCCTTAGCGACAAGCTGGTATGACATGATTGGTACCAATGGATTCTTGAGGTTTTCTAGTTTAATAGGATATCAGTATTTTCACTCTAGCTTTAAAACTGATGCGTTAAAAAAATGAATGACATTTAAACGAATTTGCGTTAACGCATTACTATTGCGTTAACTTTGACAGCCTTACGTTATACAATTTATTCCCATATATATAGTAGTACGCCATAAGATTTGTAAACAGACTTTGATGTATCAAATTGGTGGAATTACACCTTTAAATTGACCCTTTAAGTCAAATTTACTGGCGCCATCAGGCAATTTTTTTCATCAGTCTTGTATCACTCCAAAATGTGTGAACTTGGCTGAGTAATGTTGATGCATCACCTGGTCCATGGTGCAGAAGATATGAGCATCATCCTGCTGGAAGCGGCGGACACGGGTGAGACCTGTCAGGGCTCCTGACAGCTCGTTCCTGTGCAGGACGCCAAAGTCGGCCATGCGAATGGGCAACTCTCTCCAGGAGCGTGGCCGGTGATCAAACATCAGACTGCAGCGAAACAGAAAGGCATTAAAGAAAATTACACAAATTACAACCGCCTCCTTCGACCTTGAGTTATCACAATAACTGAAAATTGCTCTGCCACTTCAATATTTGATTTAACTGACATTCAACACTTTGACAAAATGCATTTGCAAGCTCAATTTCCATTTCAGTATCATCTCCAGAGGGGCTGCCAATGCGGACAGCACAAAGATTGGAACAGTAAAAAGGAGATAAAAGATTTGAATACAAAGAGCTGCAGTCTGGCTCTTTACACTGCAATGCAGCATTCAGCAGTAAATTGAACTGGGTCATTCAACAACTGAAAACATGGCAAGAGCGTCAGTCCATTAAAAGTTGAGCGGAACTCCAACAAACATAGTCGTTGCTCTGATTAGAGACAGAAACCAACTAAAAATATCTATTTCACACTAGAGCAAGACTTGATACACAGTGTGTAACAGAAGTGGGTGTGTTTTTCTTTATACGTTATGTTCATTTCTAGTTCCTCGCTGAGATTAAAGCCATGCTTTCAAACAACTCTGTAAGTGAGGAAAGAGGAGGCCTCACCAGTGTCCCGGGCAGTTCATGGGTTTGAGGGCGAAGGTCTCCTTCTCTACCTCGAAGGAGAACATGTTCTCGCTGTAATGCTGCCAGTGGCCGGAGGTGTGCCACAGCTTGCTGTTGTAGATGTTGGGCGTCACCACTTCCTGGAAACCCCTCTTCCTGTACTCACTCTGCCAAGGACAGAACAAGGTTTTCTCACAAAGAAGATTTCACTAATAAGACTGAGCACCTCAAGCAACTCAGCTTCATAAAGCTCACAAACAACTGGTTAAAACGGTTTGTCAACACCTGGGGAGTGGACTCACTGATAAATAGTGCATATCCTCGAAAACACACAGAACTCTGCAAGCAAAGGCTGAGATTTTCAAAAAGCAAACTACCTCTGAGAATGTCTACGCATTATGAAGGGGATTTGAGGTAAACTGAAAGGAAAGGGTAGTTATCTTTATAGTGCTTTAATGCACCTTGAGTTGTCTGATATCAGTTTTAAAATTCAAAACAGAAAGCTGATGGCGATAATGAAATAAAATAGGGTAATTTATTTTAAATCCAGACAGCCATACACCCCTACATCATTTTGGATGCTCTAGGTGTTTTATTGCTTATACAGGCAGAGCTGTTTAATAAACACATCTCATTACTACTCAGTCAGAAATCTATTTTATCACATCAGAGTGAAATTGCTTCCAATGTTCACTGCGTTGTGACTGCTCTGACTGAAAACCAAGAACGGCGGTGTTTTGAATCAGATCGATTTTGTGGTCCTGTCAATCACATCTGTTTTAAGATGTGCTTGATAATATGTTTCAATTTATTCCAAATAATAATAATAATAAGATATTTGGAGATTCATAAATAAGTTTGCTCAGTGTGAAGTTAACCTTTGAACACAAAGTTTTTCTATCACCTGGTAAAAATAAGGGGTAGGCATATGAATTTGCATTTTATTATATGTACATGCACATATGTATTTGTTTTAGTTGTTTAATATAATGAATATTATAGTTATATGCACAGCCCCGGGTTTTCTAAGACTTGATTCATTAGCAGTTAGTTTATCAGTTTCAAGATCATGACATAAAGCTGCATCATCAACATATAACCAATCCTTTCCTACCATAAACAAATATGACACTTAAAGTGTAATAAAATTGCAGCAATACATCTTGTGAATATATAAAGCCATTATTATTGCACAGGTCAACTAAAGGTCTGAATCTGTTCTTCCCTTCTCCCCAAATTTAAACTTTCTGATTCATACCCTCTGTCTTTTCTTATGTCTTAAATTTTAGAGTGAAATCACAACAATCACCCACTGTGGGTCAGACAGCTTTGACTTACTCTGATGAACTCAATCAGGGCGTTGTAGATGAAGGCCCCCTTAGGCAGGAAGAAGCAGCTCCCTGGACTCAGGTCATGGAAGAAGAACAGGTCTTGCTCCTGAATAAAAACAATGGCTTGTTAGTGTGATGGGAAACTAAAGAGGGTCAGGCCAAATTGTTTTCACTTTGAAATGATGCAACGGTTCATCACATATTTGATGTAAGGTTTGTCAATGTACTGTCTCCTGCTTTTCCACACCTATTACTATACTGAATGAATGGCAACAACAACACACACACACACACACACACACACACACACACACACCCTGAACTGTTAATTCCTTGTCAACAATGAAGTTACAGATTATTTTATGGTAATAAAGATAGTTTAATAAAACTGTTCCAAAGATTGTGAAGTACATAATTGAATGCTGCCTTATGACATGGGTTAATTTTGCCAAAATGGGTCATGGGTAAATTTTTTATAATGCTATTCTCAGTAGTTCTTTCTAGATTGATATGTAAATGAACAATACAGGAACTTTCTAATAATTCAAGTGATACTTTCTGAAGCATTTGTCTGATGATTAAAAACATTAAAAAAGCTTTTCTTTGTTGTAGGATAATGGTTCTTGTTACTATACTGCTGCAAATGCACCAGGAGTACTATATTTTCTCACTGTTCAGAAGTGGCTCTGAATATCTTGCATGTTGAGAAGATGTGACTTGGTAACATCAGACATACATCAAACACAATCCTGGCTCTTAAAGTTTAGAAGTATTCTACTTGTAACATATCAAAAATAACCTTGCTTTATAAAACCTGTAGGAGACTATTTCAAAATTACTGTGGAGAACAACTCTTTTTCTAAAAGACAGCTTCTTCACATTTCAGTTCTTACCCGGCCCAGCTTGCGGTGATCTCTGTTCTTGGCCTCCTCCTGAAACTTCTCCCACTCTTTGAGCATTTTAGGGTCAGGGAAGGAGATTCCATAGATCCTCTGGAGGGTTTCCATGTCCGCCTTACCCTCCCAATATGTAGATGAATTCTAGCACACCAAACACCACAAAAGGAATATGTGAGCTTTCATCAGTCTTTTGGGTCCATCAAATCCCTTGAGAATAAAACATAACAGTGTTTCTCCTATACGGCCACTGCAGAATTACAGTATGAGCGCAGGTGCTAAAGTTTCACACAATCATTAATATCCTCTGCTCGAGTGCGGGGCTTAGCTTCTCTATACACACACGAAGCAGAGCCGAAGAGAAACAGGTAAAGTGAAGATAACGTTGCCGGTACCAGCTACAAACAGGCTCTGTAGTGAACAACATGCTAACGCGCTAATGGATTCAAAGTGTTTGTGTTTTTAGCCGAGCTAGACCAAAGTATATTTGGTTAAAACAGATCGGTGATGCTGTTTTGCCCTCAGTGTTCTCCGTGAAGTTTGCTGGAAGTGATGTAATGTAGCCCCAGTGCGTTTTATGTGGAGTGAGCAATGTGCCTGAAAACATTTAAAAAATAGCCTTTTAAATTCTACATGTTTGTCAGCAACCGGTCATATGGTAACTTTGGAGGCAATTTGGCCTTGTGTGCTCTGATTAATTTGGCATGCAGTTAACACATCGGTCATAATTTTGTTTTAATAAGAACTCAACCCCTGGCAATTTGCTCCTGGTGCTCTACACCACTATTTAGGAAGAAGGAAATAACAGGAGTAACAGGCGAAACAGCTTTAAAAGTGACATATTTTCTTTTTAAATAAGTACTGTGGATTTAATTTATGCCGATGTGAAGAGTGGTTCATGTGGATTTCGAAAAGCAGCCTAACTGATAAAAGTTTCTTTAAATATTTATCAGTTAGCTTTTAGCAGCGCCTTTTCTAAATGCTGTGCATGTGTTGTCAAATTGGTGAGGATGTTTAGTCATTTGTTTGTGTTGTGTCAGAGCACAGACTACAGTACTTGAAATACTACCTTGTTTAATCAACAATAAATCCACATATACACTAACAACAGTTTTGCTGTACATAATGCATGGCTGAGAACAAAAAGGCTCACCTTGTGGATCTTCAGTGCCTTGATTTTCCCTGTGTGTCTCACATGGGGCCCACGACACAAGTCAATTAAGGGACCACACCTGAAATGAAATATAAGTGTTGAGCATTTTTTTTAAATGCTGAAAGGATAAGTGTTGTGTTTAGGATAAGGCTAGTAATACTCTATACTGCATTTCTGTCGTTATCAAATCCCATAAAAAGACCAAAACCAAAGAACTTTCTGACTTCCAAAACCTGTTTGTGACTACTGAAGACGTAAACCTTTAAAAACAAGTCACAAATATATGCTTTAATGCTTTAAAAAAGGCTAGATAATTTTCTTAGTACAGGCAGGCACTAGATTTTTTAGCAAACATTACCCAAATAGAAGTAAGTAGTGCATTTGTTGGCGGCTATTTTCAGTCGCAAATGTGGTGCTCTAGTGTTTGTTTACAACAGCATGATGGGATTGAATCAAAATATAATACAGTGCCCATGTTCCTCATAATGAAGGAGGCCTATGAGACAGAGGAATAAGCTCTATCAGGCACTGGCAGTACAGACAGTGTCAGTACAATCAGTTTATTTGTGGTTTTGGTGATTTAATGGGATTTGTTGACACTACAAAAAAATAATTAATATCAACAGAATTATAATTTAAATATTAAATCTTTTACATACACAGGGCCTGGACTCACCTGTAAACTGTGGTGGTGGGAGTGGTAACCTTCTCATTCAGAATGCGGCACTTAAACTTGTTGTACTGTCAAGGAGAAGACGTGGTTTTAGAGCTCTGTTACTTATTAAATGTTCCTCATTTTTGTTTATTTAGGATGTGTTTGTGTTTTCAAATACCTTGAACATTTCCAGCAGAGTTTCTTTCTTTATCTCCAGCCTCTCAAATGGCTGCTTCTCCTTGATAATTTTCTTGCACAAGGTCTCCAGACCAGGGAAGTCATTGCTCGATACGCCCCTGTTCAAAACATCAAAAAAGAAAGACAAGCAAGAACATTACATCCAATGACAATGACCGTCTAACTTAGCTCTACATTAATATGCAAAGTGCACTCAATGCTAAATTTAGTCTGTCAGTGTTTCTAGAGGGCATCATGGGTGAGACCAGACAGTAAGCCATGTAGCCAAACCTTTTATTCACCAATGTAATTCTTTGACTTGCAGAAACTTATAACCTCAGCCACGCATGGGCAAATGGTTAAAAATCCTTGGCTTTAGGGCTTGAGCAATGTCAAAATATCCTTGCAAAAAAAACATCTCCAAGAATGCCATTAGCATAAAATGACTTCATTAAGGAGGTTGTAGAATTAATTAGACAGCACTCCTCATGCTCTCCTGCAGCCTGAAGCAGGGAGAAATGCATCTGTTTCAGGGAAAGGTCAAGTGAAAAAGTTGTTTACGAAGAAGTGTTCAAATTTCTGAAGGCGCTAAACACACTCTCAAAGCTTCACGGAAGTAAAATCTAGTCCTGTGTTTTGAATGGATTTGCTTTTAGGCTTTCAATCCTGTTGGCAGATATAGAAGAGACGTAATTCAAAATCCACACCCAAGAAAAATCAGGCTCGACAGCATTAGTGTCATTGCAATCAACAGGTTTTGTGCCACCGGACCGGTCTCAGACAGTGAACCAGACTGACAGTTGCTAAGCCTTGAAGTACACACCAAAATAACGCTGACTAACACAACTAATTATACAGAACAAATCTGAACCCAAAGCCTGTGTGACTCACTCTTGGTTGTCCAGGAACATGTCGTAGTAGAAGCCGTTCTCGATGGGGGGACCGTAGCAGAGGCAGCCTCCGTACACCTTCTCCATGGCTTCTCCCAATATATGGGCGCTGGAGTGCCAGTAAACCTAAACGATATACAAAAGACATGTTGCCTGATTAGCAAAAATAGCAGTGCAGTCCATCCCTTTGTGTTTATTAAAAATGTATTAAGTATGACTGTGCTGGAAAATCAAGATTATTGACTTTCTGTGCTGATGTAACAATCATTCATTGTGCTGCAGACTTTGTTGAAAACTTTGAGAAAACTCAAACTTAAAAAAGTAAAATAACTTCTTCTGAATGTTGACAATACAATTTATTTTTTTTTAAATCTGCAAAATCTGCTCAAAAAACCTGCTGCAGCTGGTACTATGAGACCACAAAATATGGAATCTCATATGCCGTGTTTCTATTGCGGCTCTGCTCGACTTGACTGACTTGTGGTACCAGGTCCTTTTCTCTACGCTGTGTTTCCACTACTGATAGTACCCCGTCAGTGAAGGCGGGATTCTCAACTAATCGCTGTAGTGGCCGCGCATGAAACTGCTGTGACATCATCTCCAACAGGACACTCACTAAATCATTTCAACAGCAACCAAACGGAGGATCTGTACTTTGTCAATTGTACAGCGTAGTTTTGCAAGTTGCCATTCTTAAAAATCGGGGTCGAGTGAATTTAAAAAATGCGGTCACTATTGACGGTAGCTTGGCTATTTAAAAACGGCGGGTTTGTGCAGGATGTCCCATGTCGCGCTAGTGACTGTTCTCTCTGACCAATCAGTGGTCTGCAGTGTTTTAACTCCACCTTCTAGTATCGGCACAACTTGCTTGGAACCTCGACCGAGGTGATACCAAGAATGGAGTGGTCCTATTGGTACCATCCACTACTTTTGCTAATGGAAACACGAAAATAACCCTTCTAATATCTAATGAACTGAAATGAATTGCGTGGTGGAAAGTACTTCAGCTGACCTCTTCTTCGGGTAAATTATTCAGCCCCTTCTCTAGACAATGAAGCTGAAATTGGGCTTTTAATTTAGGAACAAGTCTCATTATTCTCTTTGAGCAGTTGCTGCCACTTTTATGACAGTACATGATTGCAGCAGTGTTTTACACTCACGTCTCCTCTTAATGTCTTTGTGTCTCGGACACTTGGTAAATCACAGAGCTTTGAGGTTTATTATTGATTGTAAACCTCTAAGTCATCTCTTTAACCTTGCCTGCCCTACTACATATCAATAAGGTTGGAGGAACTCTGCAAGATGTTTTGTACTGGTAAGAAACCACTGGATTTGTTCAATTCACTTAACACTGAAAAAATCCAAAAAAGTAAATTAAGACTTTTGACAAAATATAAATGTATTATCTTAGGACAAAATTAGTAGATTTAATGGTGGAAAATCTGCTAAATTGTTGGAATTTACACTCTATGCATAAGCGTTTTCAATATGACATAACCTCCAAGTTAGTACCATCAGAGAACAATTCACATAAAACAAAGGTCAATGACATTGCTAGCATGTCAGATACATTTTCATAAGCTTTCTCAGAGTTAAAGTTATACATTGATAGGTGAGTATAGTTTTGGTGCTCAAAAAGGAGCACACTGTGCATCCACAACTTAAATAATGTGTGTTATTCTGCAGGGACAATGCTAGGGAGACCAGGGAGGGCATCAGCCGGTGTGAATTTACAAAAACTGCTTTTGGACAATCAGCATTTTCAGTCAGAGCAGCAGATAAATAGAACTCAGTTTCCACCCATATTAGAAAATGCACAAACAGTATCTTCAAAACAACACTTAAAACATGGCTCACGACAAACCAATCATGTGTTCACAGATCTAAACCTTTGTATGGAACCAACTGTTTCCCAGCATGGAGACTATGTAATGAATATTTTGTACAACATTGTTTTATATGTGTGATGTGTTTGCTTTTAATTGTTTGTTTTGTTTTGTACTGTATTGCTTTTTAATATCTTCCTGCCCAGGGACCGCAGATGCAAATTAGGTATATAGCTATATCTGGCTCAACGGTTATGTTGTGCTGTTAAATTAACTAATAAACTAAACTAATCCAGATTAGTTGAGATTAATTTACTATACAACACTCTCCTCTCCTATTCCATATGTGGGCGGAGGAGGGGGATCAAATATAAGCACTGTGTCACACTAGAGATGAGGTTGACTTACGGCTTGAGCCTCTTCATCATCAAATTTGAGCAACTGAAGGCTGCAGTCATCCTCCAACGGTCTGTCCAGGTCCCACACAGCGTTGTTCACTTTAGCAATCACTGTGTTGTCGGCGAGGCCTTGACTGGGATGTAAAAAAGGAAAATATTTCACATCACATTAATGTGCAGATGTACAAAAACATCAGTGATATTTTGACATTACACTTGGCATTCAGATACGTTTGGTCAAAAGAGGTCTAATAAAAACATCTCCTGTGACATCCCCTGCAGATAAAATATTAAAGCATAACATTAAATTGGGTGCCGAGTGATATTCCATCGTCAATAAATATTGCAATAACCATAAATTCCTCCAATACTGATTATCTTATTGCTGTTTGAGGTAGAACATGCCAACTAGTGTGCATGACTACATGATAATAGTGACTGGAGCTTTCAATTTTAATTCTTTTCAGAAATGATTGAGAGAAATCTGAGATAGTAGTTGCTCTATATTTGAATTTAGTTACAATTATTTATTAACAAGCTTTTAAAAATTCCACAATACAATTATAAAGCCACCCCTTTGAAGCCCCCCATGCTTCTGAAATTACAATACAAGGAGAAGGTTAAAAACACAAGCCATATACACCAATGTGCTCACTGCATCATAAAGAAATGAAGTACAGGAAGTGGTGCAGGAGTTTGTGTTTCTAAGTCACACGCCATACGTCTTGTGTTTACTGTGCGGTCTGGTCATGTGAACTTTGGTTATCAACATTTCATATCTGTTAACACAGTCTTGGCACCAAGAAAGTTTCCACAACTTTTTTAACACTAATGAGTTTCTTTGTCAGATTATTTTCTTGTCTTTGGTGGACGCTCAAAAGGTTGGCGGGTGTCATTTCTAATTACTATTTTTATAAAGTGGGTGTCGTGAAGCCTTTTGAAACTGTAACAATGATTACAGGCTGTACAAATAAACTTGACAGCTAATCTTTGGAAATTAAAATCCCGAAACACCCTTGAGGTTTTCCTTCTTTTTTTTTGTGCTACATGAAAGCGCTGTGTCACATTTAAAAACAGTTACAGCGATCCCATCATCGCACTGACCTGATTCCACAGGCCACCTGGTATGGTGTGGTCTTCCAGGACTCAGCGTCCACCACCTTTCCATCAGGCAGAGTCACCTTGATGGCTCGGCTATCCTTCGCAGCCCTCTCTGCCATCAGAGCTTCATGCTCGGCTTTCAGTTTACCGTACAAAGTAAGACGCTCAGCAATGTACTCGGGTGCTGGCGTCAGCTAGACGGAAACAAAAAAAAAAGGTGTGAGTAAATGCAGGATAGTGGTAAAAGGTGTCACTGTGTATAACTTCCTTTGGGTGTTAATCTGCACAACTCTTATGTCCCTCTGAAAGCTGGGGGAGGCAGTTTATTTTTGTCGTTATTGGGCAAAATCTTTCAAAACCTTTCAGCATATAGTAATTCAAGTGGTGCCCCAGGGTAGGCAGTTTTCTGGAAAAGGCAAAAAAATAACAAGAATTTGTCAATACAGCCCTCATTCTGCAATACTCCTCTCTCCATCTTAAGCCCCTCCCACCAGAGGAGCACAGGCATGTGTACGCGCTTCATACAGTATCCTGTAGAAGTACTAGTCATTCATTTCAACATCATTCTTCATACAGTATCCTGTAGACGTACTAGTCATTCATTTCAACATCATTCTTCATACAGTATCCTGTAGAAGTACTAGTCATTCATTTCAACATCATTCTTCATACAGTATCCTGTAGAAGTACTAGTCATTCATTTCAACATCATTCTTCATACAGTATCCTGTAGAAGTACTAGTCATTCATTTCAACATCATCCTTCATACAGTATACTGTAGGAGTACTAGACATTCATCTCAAACATCATCCTTCATACAGTAACCTGTAGGAGTACTAGTCATTCATTTCAAACATCATCCTTCATACAGTATCCTGTAGGAGATCTACATGTAGTCATTCATTTCAAACATCATCCAGATTGTGATTGTGATCCTGATGCCGTTATATAGCTGCAATTCTATGAGAATTACCGTCCTGTTTTCATTGCAAACTTGTGGGCCTGTAAAGCCCTTTGAGATGACAAACTGTGATTCGAGGCTCTGCGAAGCGTTTCAGAAATGGAGAGACGATATGGATGGGTGGCTGTTTTGAGATATGTGGGCATGCAATGACAGAGATCTACCATGATTACAGTTTTCGTAAACAAGACATTATTATAATGTCTAATAATAGCATCTACATGCTTCTGATGCTTAGCAACTCACCTCAGCCCTGCTTCCTGAGTCCCCGGCTGCATTTTTAGACTTCTTCTTTCCTCCATCTTTACCGCTTTCAGTTCCCCCCTGAGAAAGTGGATGAAAGGTAGGTTTAGTATGAAGCTGGTTCAGACACAACTTTCATGGATATTACAAACACAACATTTGCATACAGATTGGAAAGGTGCACAACTAACACAATACTTGATATAACAATAGCAACATACACTGCTTACACATTAGGCACATTAACACTAGGCTATACATAAATATGTAAATTTAAAGAGGCCTTATTATTTATTATTACTATATTATTATTATTTATGTTTTAGTGCATTCTGTTGTACATTATGTGAATTTCCTTGGAAAGCACTTTGTGTTTTGTGCTTGAAAAGTGCTCTACAAATAAACTTATTATTATTATTATTATATACAGTATAAGATATATGATTGAGAAGTGTTACACTATTCCTTCTTGGTATTTAGGTATATAGACTATAAAACAGAGCAGTGCATAAGTGATCCAATAAGAATGTATAAGTGGTTCTTGCCACCTGACTCTCCAAGTTGTAAAGCACACTACTAGGGTTATTATTAGAAATATGTGGCAGGACAAACCAGTTTTTAAGAGAGCTTTGTATATATTTATATAAATAAAAAAACAGTTTGGTTCATTTTGTGTGTGCCGAATTAAAAAGAGGAACATAAGTGATTCATGCAAGTTCTTAGGTGTTGGTTTAACATGTGAGTAAACATAACAATAAGCAGTTAAACATTAAATTATCAGATTTTTTAATGGAGTTTGGTGTAAGGCACCTTCCTGAGCTATACGTGCCATAGCTCACAAAGCCAAACTCACCGACTTGGCATGCTTAAGTGCAACGTGGCACAATTTACCACTTAAACAGGTTAAAACAGAAAATGAAACTAACCCTTCTGAAGTGATATTTTAAGTAAAACCAATATAACGTTACTCATTAAAGCTAGATAGCACCACATTGCTGGAGGCTAGCTAAATGACATACAGGCTAGGCCAGCAGCTAGCTAGGCTAATATGACTTAAATATAGCCGGGTTAAGAGACTGAAAGTATCACCTTTTTTTTCTCGTCCACTTGCAATTCGCTCATTTTCTCCACGACAGCCTGTTCAGCCATGATGAGTGAAAAGCTACCTCACTTTAGGAGATAACTTTTGCAAGTCTGGTCGGCAATGTGAGCAGTCAGGGATGCCGGGTAAAGGCCTGATGACGTAGCCCGGAAGTTGCGATTCTGATGCAACATTGCCATAGTAGCATAGTAGGCGGTGCTTTGTATGACAGAGGATAACATCAGCCATTCTCCTTATTACACTACCACATAAAGTATTGTTTTAAAAAAGACTATTAATTAAAGCAGTATTATTGAAATAATAAACTATTTTCTTTTTTTTTTTTAAAGTAGGCTAATGACTATGGAGGACCACAAGAGTCATGTAAATAATAATAAAGCATTTAATTGATTAATAACTAATTGTGCAATAAAAAATAACCATTGATAAATGTGTTTACAAATTGATTTATTCATCTAGGAATAAATGGAATAAATTGAATCCAGTGCGTGATTATAAAAACATGTAACAATTGAATATAAGATGACAGTAGTTATGCATATACCAGGCAAGCATGCAACACTATTGCCATAGTAGGCGGTGCTCTGTATGACAGAGGATGACATCAGCCATTCTCCTTATTACACTATCACCTAAAGTGTTTTTTAAAAAGACAATTAATTAAAGCAGTATTCTTTAATCTTTGAATCCATTGCATGATTATAAAAACATGTAACAATTGAATATAAGCCAACTGTCCCATAGGTTTCAATGTAGTACACAAAATAATACACTGTAATATTTATTTTTACCACAGTGGTTAGTGGAACTTTTTGACATCATTTGTCTAATTCTTATGTTGAAATAATAAACTATTTTCTTTCTTTTAAAGTAGGTTAATGACTACTGAATGACTAATGAATTTACAAATCAAATATTAATCCATCAATAAAAAGTTCAAATTAAAAATGGATTTATAAAAACACCGTAAAACAGTCAATATTTTTTTATTGTACAATTAGTTATTAATCAGTTAAAGTTTTTATTATTATTTAAGTGACTCTTGTGGTCCTCCATAAATGACAGTAATTGTTAGGGAATATATAGATCTATATCATCAACACTCAAGGGAAAAAGAAAAGTCAAAAGGATGTCATGAAAAATGTGTAGGCTACTCAGAGTTTAAATATCCTATTATATACCATTTCATCAACATCATAATAAGGACAGGAGCCAGGATTTTGAAAAATACGGAGGTCATGAGTTCAAGTACCCCCAATGTGTCACCAACCCCTTCTTCCAATAATAAAATTAAATAAATAATAGTCTCTAAAATGTTTAAATAAATGGTATTTGGATTTTTATGTTTTATTTATTCAGTTGACTGTTACTTTTTCTGTCAATTTTATTTGAAGGTTAGGGTTAGTTAGTCTAAATTATGCTTCAAAACCTTCTCCACACAAATTCTGGTGAGAAAAATATTACATAATGTATATTTGTTTATTTGCTTGTTTATTTATTTTGTTGGTATAATAGTATGCACTGTAATATAATATGAGGACATGACCTCAGTGTCCTCAGCTATATAGCACTGACTGATGATCATCATCAACGCCACAGCAAAAAGATCTGGGAGCCAGCAAGCACACATAAGCTACTTTCTTCAGAAAATGCAGCTTTAGTTGTCTCTGCAATCTTGATTCGTATTTCTGCATGAATGGAAGGGGAACCAGCAGGGTTTTTCTCTTCGGTGCTATCTGGATGCTGGTTCATGTCTTGTTTCATGACTCATTTCACGGTTAAATACACCCTCAACCAGTTAGCTATCTTAAATCAGTGAAATCACCTGCTGTTATGCTTGAGCAAAACCTGCAAACACACAAAGCTCAGTGACACATTTTAGGAAACCACGGTAGTTTGGATAAAGGAATTTCTCAGAAAAATACAAGCAGTAGACTAATTTCCTTTTTTTTGCTTCATATTTCTTGACGCTCAAAAAAAAACAAGGTCATCTTATGTTTCTGAATGAAATCACCAGAGTATTTTAAAGGTGTTGCCCAGCAGGGACGTGAGCAATGGTGTAGCTTTAGATATTGTTAGATCAGTGTTTGTTTATTTGTTTCACACATATAAAAAGTGTAAAATACAATTCACATGAAAGGAATGTAAAATCTGTGTGAGGGTGTGGTAGAAACCTATAATGGCTTATATAAAAAAAAACACACCTAAAGGATATACAAAAAGTACAAATATTACCATGACAAAAAATACCAATACATTTTAAATATTAGTGTTCAAAACATTTCATATATAAAATATACAGTGTAAAGTGTAGGAGTAAAGTTAAAAAATAAATAAATAAATAAAAGCAGATAAAGTATTGCCATGTTATTCTACTTTATACTTCTACTCCACTACATCTCAGAGGTAAATAGTCTACTTTTGACTCCACCGGGCTACATTCATATGACAGCTTTAGTTAGTAATGCTAGAGTTGAGTGAAATCCTCTCTTCCATTTAGTCTGAAGTATGATTTCCTTCTGTTTGGCATCAGGTGATTTTTCCATGCACCACCCACCTGCCTTTGAGGCTCACAGCTGCAGTGCTGTCAGCAAGTTTTAGAGTTATATTCTGAGAGAGCTACTTTTGAATAGTCTATAATATGATAATTTATGAAGTGGAAAGAGAAGAAAGGAGATATTAGTCTAAAATGCAGAAGAAAAACAGAGGGCTTGATGCCCACCGCACTGTCACTAACAGGCTTCAGTTGAATGTTCTGTTGCTAGTAGCAACCACTCCTGGCACGGTTCCATAGCAGTTGCAATGTAATTGACATTGCTACGTCCATAGATAAAAATATTGTCATGCATCTTATATTTTATCCCCAAATAATCTTATCTGAATATATATATATAACATTCTAACTAATATAACCGTTAAATTAATGTCTCTACTCTTTTGGACTATAGCCTGTGGAGCCTATGCAGTGTTGGAATGTAATTAAATACATGTACTCAAGTACTATTTTATTCTACCTTCTATTTTATTCAACTAGAACAGGGGTCAGCGACCTGCGGCTCCGGAGCCACATGTGGCTCTTTAGCTCCTCTCCAGTGGCTCCCTGTGGATTTTTAAAAATGGAAATGAATAACTGTTTTTTGTTTACATTTTAATTTGTATTTATCATTGTTGTAGGTCTAATGTAAGATGGTACGACGGAGTATTAGGGCCACATTGAGGAAAAAAAATAAATCTGAGATTTGGAGAATAAAGTCATAATATTACGAGAATAAAGTCACAAGTTTAAGAGAAAAAAGTCGTAGTATTATAAAGTAGTAATTTTACGTGTTATTTTCTTTTTTTCTCGTAAACTTCTGAATTTATTCGCGTAATATTACAACTTTTTTTCTCATAAAGTTATGACTTTATTCTCGTAATATTACGACTTTATTCTGTAAATCCCAGAATGATTTTTTCCCTCTGTGTGGCCCTAATACTCCATAGTACATTTGCACTTTGGCCCTCACTGCATTAGACTTATATACTATATACTTAGACTATAAACTGTGTTACCTTCATCACAATGCTCAAATGTTTTGCAGCTCCAGACAGATTTTTTTGTTTTTATTTACCTAAAATGGTTTCTTTTGATAGTAAAGGTTGCCGACCCCTGCACTAGAAGGTACAAAAAAAAAAAAAATATTCAAGTAAAGTACAAGTAGGCTGCTGCAAAATTGTACAGTAGTCTACTTACTTGAATATTTCTATTTTATTCTACCTTCTAGTTCTACACCACTACATCTCAGAGGTACATATTGTAGGCTAGGCCTACTTTTTTTAGTTTGGTCCTACTAGTTTCTTTGCAGATTTTTTGAATTTTTAAATCAACTAATACATTATGATACATTATTATAGGTTAAGAAAGCCAGCAATATGGCCTAAAGTAATTAAAGATACAATTGATAACATTAATAATATTCAGCCACTAGATGTCGCATTCTCCCTCTCCCGTTCCATTGCATTTACTTCACAACAAGTCGTTGCCATGCAGGCACTTAATGTCAATCTCAGCTATTTATCCGTTTTTTCCCACACTAACTTACATCACAGAGATACCACATGATACCAGTGTTGTTTTGCTACTGGCTCACAAGCCTTGTTAGAAGTGGGAAAAATATTTGTCTACAAAAATATGTTATCAATAAGACCTTAAAATTAGCTCCATCTTTACAAGCCACACATTAATGCATCGCTAATTATAATCCAGTAGTAGGCTATAGGCTATATATAATTCTGAAATGGGCCATTCTGCATAATGAGTATGTTTATTTTTGGTACTTTAAGCTACATATTACACTTAATGTTGATCTTTTACTGGTGACACTTTGTTCCCAGCACGAGAGGCAATTAATTTGACAGCCTATACTTTTGTAAATCCAGTTCCTTTGGTCTAATAGGCCTATTGTTTGTAGTACTCATACTGTTTCTTATTTGTCATTATAATCATTGAATGTGTTGTCCAATACTGTTATTGACTGTTTCCAGTGAAACTACAAAGGTCAACTGCTTCAACCTTTATTGGTTGCACAGCCCTGTGCTACCTGATTAGTGAGGCCAGAAATATCCACATTTTGAAATCTCTTCACTTGCGAGAGAAAGCTGATGGTGCTGAATGCTCAAATGGTAGCCTACATAGCCTACATGGTAACCTACATGGTAGCCTACATAAACTACATGGTAGTCTACATAAACTACGTGGTAGCCTACATGGTAGCCTACATAAACTACACGGTAGCCTACATAAACTACGTGGTAGCCTACATGGTAGCCTACATAAACTACACGGTAGCCTACGTAGTAGCCTACATAACCTATGTGGTAGCCTACATGGTAGCGTACATGGTAGCCTACATAAACTACGTGGTAGCCCACGTGGTAGCCTAGGTGGTAACCTACGTGGTAGGCTACATTGTATGAATGATTGTATGAAAACCTTTCTTGATCCATAAAGTATGCAATGCAGGGTATATGAAAAATAGTGCTGGATTTATTGGTTTAGCTGATTTTGGAAATGAAAATGCAGTTTGGGGCATATTGTTGACATTGTGAGCTGTAATAAATTTCAGTGAGCTGCTGTTGAGTCTAAAGGTGGGGTCATTTGGTCAAGGTCTAAGCTACAATTTTGCTTCTCCTCTTGTTAAAATATTTTTCTGTATCTAGTTTTGACTATTAAGGATGATAAAAGATTGGATTTGGGAAATTGTCATGAAGGTAGAATAAAAAAATTGGTGGAGATTTCAACATGCGAATGAGTGAAGGCATTCCTTTTGTCTGTTTCATGTTTGCCTGTATTCCCATTTTTATTCTTTTGCATCTCCTCTTATTTATGCAAATCTCACAAAAATGTCAGCTGCGTATGTGGATCTTAATTGCTTTTATTTTGTTTTTTTGTTTAACTGTAGAAACCTAATTACTGTATGAAAACCTTACACTTGTTGTGTTGTTGTTTACATGTCCAACATATTAATTAACGAGTACCGGTATGTTTTTTTAATCTTTAATCAAATGAACCAACTAATCTACACAAACAATTCACACTCACAATGCATGCATAATCAAAATAAGAAAGAGCAGATTAGTGTTGTCGCTGATTAGAAGCATATCGCTGCGATGCTTACCGAGAGAGAGTATCTATCGGAGGTTATGTTTGTGCTGTGTTTTCTTTCTGCCTTGCTTGAAGGCGCCAGACTTCAGACAACGTGTGCATTTCAATTATAGTCGAACAGTGGTTTTAAACTTCTGACACTCTCTAAGGGACTGAGGAAGACGCTGCAGCACACTGTGCTATCCTGCTGTTCTTGGCTTCTTGTGAGAAGAGGGAATTCTTGAATAATTAACCTTCAAGGACTTGAAAAGTCAAGCACCATGTTCTATTTTTTTGCTCTGCGTTGGGCCTGTTCCAACTCAGACTCATAGTGTGGTTGAACCAAAATAGATTAGAACTACAGCAATATGTAAGAATGTACTTTAAATGTTTGATTATGGGCATACATTACTTACATAAGATCAATAATCGCCACATTTTCTAATGTATTTTTTATCTAATTTCCTATTTCTAAAAGTAGTAAGATTGGCTCAGATTAAGGGCGTTAAACAATAACAATTAATAATGTATTATGAGAAGGAGTAATTAATCAAATATGACTACTCTGTTTTCATATAAATAAAGCAGTGTATAAAAGGTGTGAGAAAAAGCTGTAAAAAGGGGATGCTTATTATTTATAGCGAGGAGGTGAAAAAAGAATGTGGCAGACGCAAAAACCCCGGAAAAGTGGATTTATTCAGGGAGCCCCCGGTGTTGTGAGGATAAGACGTATGTGTCATGTCTATATTTATTCTCTAATTGTTTTGTAGATATTTTTAATCACTATAACCATTAGGTGTCAGTAGAGAAACCTTGCTAAGGACAAACCTGCCAGATTCAAATACCAGCCGGTCTCAAACACTGTTTTCCGCCTGCAGTTTGCACTCCCCCACAGTTCAGCAGCTGACATTGTCACCTCCCTCACTGAAGTTTTGATATAGCCCGCATTTGTCTACAGGCATCTCTGGAGAGAGCAGCACAGAGCGCCTGCCTCTTTCACTCTGCTCCACATTCAAAGGAAATTGCAGAGGCGAATACATGATGGGATTTGTTCCAAATGCATCATAAATATTTTATCCCTCCATGGTAAATTCTTTTTTCTTTTTCAATGCCAGAGTGTATGAGATCATCAGTCAATGCTATTGTCTGTGTCCCATGAAACACTTCTCTGAAACAATATTGGGGAATACCTCTTGATTAGAGGATTTATAAATGTTATGGCTTAAGGTGTCCCAATTAACACAGCCTCACTAAGGCCTCCCAAAACCAACATCCACGAAGCAAAGCCTTGAATCTGTGATGCAACAAAGATGTAAAATGTGGAGTTGTAAAGAATGAATGAAGACGGATGATGAGGCTGACTACGAGAGCAGGAAGCGTACTTTTCAAGCTCAGAGATGATAATAGATCTTAAGAGCACTTAATGAGGCTCATCCAACACCTCACAACCAATCACAATTTAATGATCCAGGTCTGTAAGGGAAAGCACTCTTATAAAGGTCTGGAAAAAGCCTGCTGGTTTCCTGCTCCAAGGACAAGCTCAAGTATGAAAAATCACTGGCCTTCAGCTGCCCTCCGTACTGGAAAAGGATGACACCGGGTCAGAGACAAGGGCAGGAAGAATCACCGCTCACCCCGACCGGGCAGACAACCATCTGCTGCAAAATCCTTTATGAGATGGTCCGATCATCCTATGCAGGCTCCCCCTGAGAGCCGTCACACTACTCCCATCAGCAGTCCTCGATAATAGATATCTGGTCTCCTCACAACTCAGTATGGCTGAGTGTGAAACCTGCTATTATTATTTATATGTTGCTATTCTCTTTATTATTGCCAAAAGCATTTTCTCATAATTTATGCATTATCATAATGAACATTCAAACCTTTCTAATTATGACTTTTTAGGCTGCACATTATGTCCAAATATTTTATTTATTTATTTCCTTCATCTCAACTAATTGCATGGTGCAGTATGTCCCTTTAGGGACTTCAGAGTCAATACAGTAATATGTCATGACGAAACACCACTAATTGCTTCAAGTGACTGTGTTACTTATTTGCCTTGAATTTTGTTATATGTAATGTGGTTATATGTTATATATTGCATGTCCTAATGCAAACATTTGTACATATTTCTTATATTCTCATTTCTTATTTTTATTTTTTATTATTTACTTATATTTCTCTACATACTGTATATTGTGTTATATATTGTAGCATTATGTACATAATTTACATGTTACATGCTCCTTTATTTCTATTTTCTTACATTTCTTTATATTTATATATGTAACTGTAACGCCCCAATTTCCCCCGAGGATCGATAACGTATTTCTGATTCTGAAATCAGTCTTTGAATTATCAGCCCAATAAATCACATATTTGCACATTTGAGTGGACTATATATTCAGAACTTGCTTATGGTTATGGTAATCCATTACCAAATAATCTATATAACAAGTTACCTTTACATATCGTTGTAATACAGTTGAAAGTCTGTTCTTGTGTTCTGTTCTTAGCTCAGAAAACTGACATATGAGAGTTGGCTGCAAAACAGCATTGCATCCACACATTACATTGTCCAAAAAATACACAGAATGAGTCATTCTGCAAAGCATTATGTGAATTTAGTGACTCCATGTATCAAGACTGACGGGGATTCATGTAGAACTGTTAAAGAGTACCTATTATGTTCAAACTAGCCGCAAGGCAGGTATAATGCAAATGTGTTACTTGGTGACATCACCACGTTACGGAAGAAAAGACGGAACATCAAGCAAGGTGTTTCAGGCAGTTCAGGAGCAGTGTTTCTGCGGGGGAGAGTAACTCCCTTTGGCATGGACTTTGGACTTTGTAACTTTGCCGACCTTTTAGATGCACAAAAAACTATACAACACACTAAAGGAAAGGGGAAAAGCACAAAAGCTTTATAGGTCCTCTTTAACATTATTTTGATTAATTATATACATTAATTCATTATTAATATTTCCATTTTTAATAGGAGGTTGTTATAGAACAATTAATGTATATTCAAAATATTCAAACAATGGTGTATTGTTCTCAACAAACAACAAAAATACAAATTGTGATGTCTGTGACTATCCCTGTTTCCTTAAGAATAATTCACTTCACTCAAAGCTCCTCGTATGAATACAAATAACATGCTCGGAAATGACTCTTCTGATCTACATCAACCCATTGTTACCGACTCCTCTCCACAACACATGCACACGCATACATATGATGAATATGTATGCATGCGCACGTATTGTGGAGAGGAGCGGGTATGCATGTGCACACACGCAAACACGCGCACGCAGGTCTGTTTCTGGGTCGTCTGCCTTCCTCTGCCGAGTTTCCTGCAGAGTTTCTGGTTCAGACAGAGGTGCTCCCTTTGAGTCAAAATTCAAATGCTGATGCGCATGAAACAGCTCTGACAGCAGTCAAATGAAGTACAATAAACAGAGGAAAAAAAACTTTTTCAAAGGAGAAACAAAAAAATATGTTCTTTTAGCACTGAGCTCGACTTGTTTTTATTCAAGGTGAATCACTCACATAAAATGTTTGCCTGCTTAACAGTGAAGTGGCACAAAGTATACCAGTAAAGCTCACCCATTCAGCTGCATTTATTCACCAGAAATGTGTGTTAGTCTGCATATGGCCAAAAACGTATAAATAAATCATACGCTATAGCATTGAAATTGTAGTCACATTTCTGTGTGCATATTTCTTCAAAGCGTAAGCATGGGTCACATCCCAGGCAGATGGTAGGGGGTCCAGATTATGCTGCTTAGACTGCCATCTCTGCATTGCCACATAATGTCAAATACACCAAGGGAAGGCTTTAGTGAGGCTGCCTTTTCCAAACCCTCTGTGCTGCCAGGGGAGAAGGTAGAAAGCAGAAGAAGGATGGAAAAAAAATGAAGGTTTTTTTCCCCCCCTGCTGCATCTAAGTAAGAAATGAGAGTCAGTCGATGTGGAAGATGATAAGATTTACATCACACCCAGAGGAACATTCATTGGCTCGATCATGAGCATGGATTTTTGTTGTTGTCTCTGTTGTTCTGTGTTTTAATTGTGTCTATATTATGTATACAAAACTGCCCTTTTGGGGACATTAAAGTTTCCTAAAGTCTAAAAGTTCTTCCCACCGCCCGGGGTGACGGTGGATCAACTGGTCGTGGTTAGTCTGAGAAAGAGAGACACACAGAGGGGGGGAGATAGAAGGATCAGGCCTGATTCTGGTCCCTTATCATTCAGTCCAGTCTGCTGGCTCAGCAGCAGGAAGAAAATTGAAACTAACAGGATCTGCTGTAGCTACAACCTCTTCACAGTAATACGTGAGCCAAGCCGGAGCCTGACTGTCATTAGAGGATTACACTTTATGTCCTCTGCTACTGCCAAAAGAATCCCGATGTACTTAAAGTAGCAACCGCCCCCTGAAAACAAAAATCACATTAAACATTTGTTAATATGAGGATGCTTCCCCCGAAAGAAGCCAAGAATCTCTATTGTGGTATTTTTTTCAGGAGAAGGACAATGTTTGTTTTGAACTTTAGCAATTATTTATTATAGTAGTGGAGTTTGGAAGTTGAAAACACACCCATTACTAAGGAGATGCTCCCTATTGTGTCTTTAAAATTCATTTTGACATTCATTGACTGATGGTATCACTACACAGGCATGAGCTCAGACCATAGACTGTATATAAAAAGTCGACATAGTCACCGCGACGCCACCCATTGGTTTGTGGACTGCAATTTTAAAGCCTCGAGTTCGACATTTTGGCCGTCGCCATCTTGGTTTTTGCAACCACAAGTGACACGAGAGGGTGGAGCTAAGTACAAGAAGAAATTTTTAGCCTCAAAAAGGTTATAATTAACTTTCATGAAGTGAAAACACACTGTGAAAGGGTTAAAGTTGTAAGACGAAAACACGGAAAACTCCCAGATCGGACAACGCCGTGGTAGCGACCTATCAATCACAAGGTAGCCACGTCCTAAAGCATCCCCTGCTTTATGGTCTATTTGACTCTAAATGGGACCATAATTTACTAAATGAACATCATGCTGTATTGAAGAAGACTTGAAACTAGCAATTGAGACCATAAACTCATGTTTACAATGTTTACTGAGGTAATAAATCAAGTGAGAAGTAGGCTCATTTTCTCATAGACTTTTATACAATCAGACTTCTTTTTGCAACCAGAGGAGTCGCCCCCTGCTGGCTGTTAGAAAGAATGCAAGTTTAAGACACTTCTGCATTCGCTTCACTTTTTAGACCCGGAGGTATCCCACTGGCTCAGACTCACTGACCCGTCCATTTATACAACCATCATATGTCATAGGCTGTTTTATATGTAGCACCTTTTAATATAAGAGCTGACAGAATCAGCTCTCATTACACTGAATACTTTGTCTCACTTTGGCTTTACAATTCAGATCCAAATCGATCCCCTAACAAAAGGTACTACATCGCACAATAGGGGAAGGAAATTAAACTCATTTTGAATTCCAAACATACATTACACTAGGTTTATTCACTTCAGTAGCACGATAAGGCCCTTGAGATGAATCAGCTCATTAGAAGCATAAAAACAAGAAAGAAAGAAAAAAAGTTAATCGACCTCGACTTCAGCACGACTTTTCTCTGAGTCATTCCCGCATCTTTGGTGAGCGCCGTGTAAGAAAGCCTCAGTGATCCAAACAGGTAAGCTGTATTAATCTCACAAGTTCTCATTTCATTTTACAAATTGAAAAGCATCCAACAAGATCCAGAAGGCTCATACAGTCTTACAGGGAGCACAACACTGAACATTTGATTCTCTATCTTACGAGAGCAGCAAAACAAAGCAAGGTGTTACGCAACGCTTCACTTTATGGATGGAAAATTTTACTTTGAATCTGCATGGACATAACTGCTCAACATGATCCAAATTTCACGGCCATCCTGTAAAGATCAAGCTTTTTTAAGCTTATTAAAGTGGATATAATCAATTCATTAGTTTTATTAATTAGTGATGTTGATGATATTAGTAAAGAGGCTTTTCAAATCCGCATGCTCCCGACGCCCACATCCAATCAGTGCGTATATCTGAGGGCATTTGCATTTATTGACTGCCAAAAAGGTTAATCACTCCACCTGACCTGCTTGTATCAAGGAATGGGTATTTTTTGGGAGTATCTCTCTCATGTCTGATACAATCTGTATGGAAAGTCCTCATATTTTGCAATAGGTAATTTCCTTTATTCTTTTTAAAAACATTTCACAGTATAACTCCTTCAAAAATAAATCTGGATACAGATCAAGTCGTATGTGATGTATTGGTATAAAGCAAATATTCCATCCAGATTTTAGAGCAACACACACAAACAGTCGTGTTTATACTAGTTGCAGCCGGTGACTTTATTTTGGCAGCATGATTGGGGTTGAAAGTTCAATTTTAATCCTATTAGATCTTAATGCACCACTTGACAACACAGAATTTTAATGGGCTGCTTTAGATTTGTGGGCTAACATCAAAGAGGAACACTAAACTTCCTCAACTCACACCACCACAACATTTCCACTCACTATAGGAAAGTCCTTTTTCAGCACACATTACCTCATGGTTCAGTCTTTGTCCCAGTCCTGTTCATTTACTCGCTCCCACTTGTCCTTACAACATTAAAAGGCAATAAAGCGTACCTTTGTAAAGCTTATAATATAACATATATAAAGTTTCTTGTTGAGACTATGTCAGGCATATGTATATATTCAACTAGTTTTTGTATTTATCTTATACCCGTTTAACTGTGGAAGATTTAAAATGCTTAAATCAGTGCTTGAAGTGGAAAAAAATAAGTGCAGGTACTCCTCTTATTCACATGTTGCCGTGTGTATAACAGGTATCAGCAATATCTTGCAACTTATTCCTATTTATTTCATAATTTCTTTAAGCATGTTATACTGTGTCAGTCATAATCAGCTGTGGTTTTATTGCTATATTATTATACTAGGGCAGGTAGTATCACTCTATATTAAAGGATGCCTATAGCCTGGAATCAACAACAGCCAGGCAGGTGGCATGGAAAATTCATATCACCATGACAATTACAGTTATTAAACTGCTAGACAAAGAGCTTTTCATTTAATTATGATAGTAAATACACATATAGAAAGAAAATACATCTAACAATGTGTATTATATTTCACTTCATTTGTTTGTTTCATTGCATTTTAATTAGGCATTTTAAACCATCCATATCAAAACAAAGTCTGATGGAATTCCTCAGAGATACAAACCACTGGATATCACAAGATATATATAAATCCTATTTTTAACTGTGAAATAGCAAACACGGACCATTGTTAAGAACACAAAGAGTGAAGTGCAGTGCTGCATCCTTCCCTTTGAGAACATTGTTTAAACTTATTAGAATTCAGCGTTTGGAGAAAAAAAGAAGTAATTGCTGATTCCTAAATAAAACCTAGCACTCTATTTTGCAGTCAAGTCACACATCTCTCACATTTCCACCTTGCTCTGAATTCAGCACCTCAGATCCTAATTGGTGAAAGCAGACAAACTCACACCATTTCAGTTCAGGCATCTCCTCACGGATTAACCGTTCAGAATTGATTTTTAATTTTTATACTGATTACTTTTAAAGCACGCTTAAATCTGGTCCTGGGGCACGCAGTAAACATTTTAACTCTGTAAGCCTCTAGTTGAACCCTTTATTTGTCCTCAGCAACTGCCACACATGATGGTTTTAAGTCAGTTACGCTTAAGGTGCTGAATGCGAGATTGGGAACATTTCTACTCCCTCATAACAGCTCTCAACATGGCGACAGACGGGGCCGGCGGCTCGCAGCTAACGGTGCTAACAGTGCAAACAAGGGCAACAGTGCTAGAGATAACATTGTTAACCTGGAGGGAACCGATGGGTGGATGCTATGCTTTCGCAATGGCGCTGTAGGTCGGGAAAGCGTTATCAGCTAGCCAGTGGGGCACGCTCACCTGAATGAACATGCACAGCCCGTTCTCCTTCCCAGGTCCTCAAATACGACACTTTGTCACGGCCATCAGCGTTAGATACTGACGCACAAGGCATCCTGTTGCGCGGTATGAGACGCACCGGACTTTCCATTAACTACAACGTAAACCCATCCACGTCCATATTAACGCTGAGGGAAAGTGTGCCCGCAGTGTGGTGATGTAGCTTTAAGAGTGTAAAGACACACAGGGCGGCGCGTACACGTTCAGTGTCATTTTCACTGTTTTAAGCCGAACCATGTTGTTTTTCTCTAAACCTAACTATAGTGGTTTTATTGCCTGAACCTAAGCAAGTGTTTTTGTTTACTGCACAACATTAAGCACGTGTTTACTGTGACCAAAAAGTGACGCCGAGGGGTCTGACAAAGTGTCAGTATATGACGAGTTGGGATGAGAATGCGTTGGCACTAAAAGGCATGTGCGGCCGGTTCGGCGATGTCAACAAAGCACGGAGAAGCTTGGATTACAACACACACAGAGGGAGAGGGACTTCATTCTCTGCTCAGGTAGACATTACTCCACTATATCTTTACATAGACAATAGTTGTTTGATGCTATATTAATGCTCTGAATCCCACATAGAGAACCTTTAATGCAACAATAATTCAAAATAATCTCGTAATAAAATATATATCATTCTGAAATGGGCCATTCTGCATAATGAATACTTTAACCTTTGGTGCTTCAAGTATATTTTGATGCTAATAATTTGCAATTTTGAGTAACACTGTGAATGCAGGACTTTTATTTGTAACATTGTATTGCTATTTTAACTCCCACTAATTAGAGTACAAAAATTAATGAATAGAAATGTAAAGCTTTATTGTCATTGTACATGGTACAACGAAATTTGGAGGGCTTCTCCTGATCAGTGCAGTTAAAAATAAATAAAAACAAACAGACAGCTACAATAAGCATTCATTCCTCCATTTAACACATAGCATTCACTACATTCACAGTACCCCACATAAAAATAATGAAAAATAATAAAATGAATAACAATAAAATGAGCTAAAGAAAGATTGAAATCAACACAAAGGTAATATCTAAAATAAAGCTTAGGGGTTTCATTAAAAACGTATTTCAAAAGATTCTACAAGCCTGAGATCCGCAGGGAAGTTTAACTTTAATATTGTATGTTTAATCATTTTTACCTTATATAATTTTATGATGTGCTCTTACTTATCATTACTTATTATTCGAAAAAGTATATTTTGTGAATAGATGGTTGGCGATAATCTTTCCATGCACAATCATCCACACACTAAAAAGCAGTTAGGGGAAGATACTGCGGAACATATAATAACACATGCACAGTTCACAAGCACCTGCTGTAGAATTCAAGTAATGGAGGGGGAACACGAAGCAAAAGCCAGTGAACCAGATAGCGCATGAATAAAGCAGTAAGGAGATGGATGGAGCAGGGGCTCCAGTCCTCCCTTCCCTCTCATTTCCTTCGGAGCGGGTCGGGAGGCATCCTTGGCTTTAATCAGGCTCACCTAAGCATACCTCAGCGCTGCCGTGCTACGATGATGGATGGCCTGGAGAAATACCTGTAATGGCAAGCTCTCTGCGAGGCTTTGTGTTTGGCAAAGCAGGTGCTGGCTCTCGAAAAGTCTGGTAGTGAACCAAGCGACTGATAGCGACAGTGGAGGCATGCACTTTTCAACAGTTTCACAGCTGAGAAGTGCAGGCTCTCAGGGCACTTCTGACATTTTGTATCATACACCACACGGCACTAAAGTGTGTGTGTCGTTCCTTTTCGCCTCTGGACTGACATCGTGTAGGGCTGATAGAAAGATGTCTTTTCACTCGGTCCTGAACGATACATTTTGTTCTTTGAGAAGTGCCAAAGGCTCAGTTTAATCTATTCACACACTCTTTTTCATGCCGCTGCCTTCGAGGGCTGAGGCTACTGCTGCACACAGAGCAGCTCTTGTAATTGTAATAAATAATGTATGATTAATGTGGCTGATTAAACAGTCTGGGAATCCTCTCCCTGTGGGCAACACTACTTCTAGCAGAATAACAAAGATTACCTCAGAGCTTTTCCGCTCTTGTCACACCATTGTCTGATAAGGAGTTTGACAGCCGCTCCAGATCAAAGAACACCTTTATGCAATGCAGCTCTGCAAGATCACTTTTAGTCAGTTTGAAAGTCTTGGTAGGATTACAAGATGTGCAGTTTGGTGATTCTCAGCAGAAAGTTTTCAGGTTAACTATGTGTTGGGAAGGTATCATACATTGCATTTATCAGGTAGCTGTTTTTATCCATTTAGTGGCTACATTTATTTAACCTGACCCGCCAGATGGTTTGTTTACCGAGAACCATCTGAGGAGCCGTCATCGAAAAGTGTTTGGAAAAGGGCGGGAACTTTCAATAAAATACTTGGCAGGGTATTGGATGAACTATCTGTCAATCCAACTCTTACCAAAGCCAGCCAGGAGAAGAGCGCAAACATCTTTTCCATCGAGCCCGTAGCTGCCAGTAGCTCCTCATCATGATCAGTCCGTGATCTGGCTTGCTGGACACAAACGCATTACTTGAAGCCTGACAAAATGGATTTTCGGGAGATATGTGATCCTGCAATTCTCAAGTAATCTCATGACATGCATGTGCAAGGTAATAATTCCCCCCCCATAAAATATATGCTCAAATCATAACATGGCAAACTCAAGCCCAACAGGCAACAACGTGTCTGTAAAATAGAGACTCGTGGGTACCCATAGAACCCATTTTCATATTGATATCTCGAGGCCATGCCATTTTTCCTTGCCAAAATTTAGCATATGTTTGGAGCGTTATTTAATGTCCTTCCCAAGCTACTATGACATGGTTAGCACCTAGGGATTTCTTAGATTTTTATAGTTTCATATGATTCCAGTATCTTCACTCTAGCTTTAAAACTGAGCCCACTACAACCTCCGAAAGATCGATTGCGTAAATGCGTTAAAGAAATTAGTGGCGTAAAAACGAATGTGCGTTAACTTATCGCGTTATCTTTGACAGCCCTGATAAAAAATAAAATAAAGATGATATCTCTGGTTCTACTGCATCCATTGTTACAGCCTATTTTTCTTTTTCAAACAACTACAACGAGAGTCCGACAACGTTGAGCAATGCTAAATCAGTGGAGTACTCTTTTAATTTGTACAATGCATTTTACACAATTTGAAAAATTGGGATTAGATTTAGGCTAAAACTTCTTGTAACATCATTTTTTGTAAACTAAAATGTAGGGTGCTCAATGTCTGACTCCTTTTATCCACTTTGCAAGTACTCACCACCATTGGTAGAGCACAAATGGTGCTAGAAATCCTTTTTATTCTCTCAATGTTAAAATCACCTATTGGGAAATTGCATTTGGCCACTGCGCTCTACAACCCCCTGCCTCCAAACCACCCTTGAGTCTCACCTTCTGTTCTACCCTCTACTTCAGCCTTCTCCTGGAGCCGCTAACACATCATCATTACTTGCCTAGATAGAAAATTTGGGCTTCCATTTCTCATTTATTTTTTTTTCCTTCTTCTTTTTTTAGGATCTGTGGAGTGCACTGCTCTAAGGACCATGACATTCTCCCTTTAATATCAGACACAAAGCATGACAAATTACATTTCCTCCCTGTTCTACCTGATGGAGACAACACTAAAACTTTCTACCTATAAATTCTCTTTAACTGTCACGTTTCCACCGACTTGAGACAAGGTCAGAATCTTTGTCCACGAATAAGCCCCTGATGTATGAAGAGAAAATGCTATTACAAACTCAAACGCTTTTGAGGAACAAGCTCTGTCTCTGCACTTTGGCGAATATACCTGATGGGATCGCCACCACAAGCGGTCCGGCGAGAGTAAGACTGGCGTATTTCTAATTTAACTGCCAATGTCTTTGACAGATACTGACCTTTGGCGAACAGAGGTCCTTAAACACTATTACAGTGTTTTGGGGGAAATAGAAGTCATTTAGCCTAATGCCTGGCACAGCCACTCACAGAATCCAATGAAGCATAAGGTTACAGGCTGTCCATTCAAGTCTACACCAGAGCTTTGGAAGAGTACTTGATAAGTGCTGTGTGATCTTGTTGGGAGTCCAGGAAACTCAAACTGATCTGACAGCTTAAAATGGGAGAACAGCTGCTTGATTTACTGTAATAGAGCCTTGAAGCCCCAATAAGCTCTGAAAGAAGCTCATTTGTTTTATACATTCATACATTATGTTAAATTTATGCAACATTTTTGAGGAACTCTGTCCCAGATTCCCCACTGGAAACAAGGCTCTGCATGTCTGAAGCAGGAACATTTTAGTAGTTTTTAACCTTATTCTCTTACTATTGTGCCCATATTTATGGCTCATCATAATAACGCACTCGCCACCTTAGTTGCAGAGATTCAGGGGACGTGACTCCGGCAAACAACTTGCATAGAGAGCCGAAGTCATGACATCACGGGCTAGCCTCTGTTTCATTGGTCAGTCTGAACGGCCCAATGGCGTATAAATGACAGTAATTTGTATGTCATTTTGCGTGCAATGACAACACTTTTGTTTCTTTTGGCGTGTCATGTGTTCGCCATGTAGTCTGACTACTAACTGCAATGCAAATGCATACGCGTGAATATGTTATGCTCAGAGCTAGTGACGTAGAATCAAAAGTGTGAAAGACTGCTAATAGTGGGTGGTTGGGTCCAACAAACACAGGACTTTCAACTAGGAGACAGGTGTTTGTGTTGTTGAGTTATTTTTAAGTTACATTAGTGACTTTGTGGTGTGTTTTCCGTACTACATAGTTTACGTACATATACGCCCAACCATCATGTTTTTGCTAAACCTAACTATGTGGTTTTGTTGCCTAAAACTATCTGTGACCGTTTCATGGTAACAACGTGGCGTTAATTGACATGCCAAAAGCTTAAAATGCGTTATCATGTCATACGGAATGTCCTTAAAATGTCATGCTATATATACGCTTTCCTATGAGATCACATCTCTCTGAAAAAAATTAAGTGTGTTCCTGGAGTTTACTTTAAGACAAATGGACATCCACAGTTGCTATAAGTAATTGAAACCTCTGTAATTTGAACAAAGTTAAAAACAAAAACTCCCCAACCCCCTATCCTAATCCTTAATTATTTCTGTGTTTACTTTTGTTCTAACTCATAGACAAGCATTTGAAATATGAAATTTAAGAATATCTTAAAGCTCGTGCTGCTTGCCTTGATATAAGTTGTTTTGCTGTGTATACGCTTGAGATGCACAGTTGCAGCCTATATACTGCACTTCAACAGCATATAGATGCTGCGATGCAACTGCGATTGTTTGCCACAGATCAATAGGACCAGGAGTCAAAACACACTGTAGTGGGATATGTGCATGCTGTCTGACAATAAAAGAGGAGGCGTAATGGAATTCATAAGAATTTTAAGACTGAGGGAGTGTGTGTGAGTAAATACATGCAAAACTCCTGCAGACATTTTGGCATTTCACAACAATACAAAATGACAAGTGAATCAGACAGAGAAAATGAAGAATGGCCGTGATGGTATTTAGCTAATACGAGTGGCATGACTGTGGTAAACCTTTCCATACGCTAAATTATTCATTGTCTTGTTTGTCGGCAGAGGCCTGAAGTATTTCCCAACATGCACCGGGCAGGAGTTAATAACAGGGCTGACACAGATTGACAGTCAATCACATTCTCATTTATGGACAAAATAATGTTTCAAATCCAAACGACCTGCATGTGTTTGGACAACATCCAAAAGATAAACACGCGAATGTGGTAAAAATATGCAACAACTGAGCCACTATGTCACTTATTTCCATATGCAGCCTCTCAAAATTTTGAGGTGTGTCTGTGATTTAGTTTTTTTTAACAACAAATCCAGCAGTCAAAATGATGTTAAAATCCCCTAAACAGTAATCCGCCTCCAAAGAAGGACAGCAACAAGGTTCACGGCCCGGCTTGCTTTATGACTTTGGAGGATGATTACTTTTCGTGGTAATTTGCTGTTTATATGAATAGAAAAGCCTATAAATAGTGCAGCCTTGCAGAGTGACAATGTGATTATGGCTTTGGCAACTCAAGATAAGCAAATCGCGTTGCTCTAAGTAAAAGCTTCCATGGGATTCACTTTCCTTGACCTAGAAAGTCCCAGCACTCCCACTCGTACACACACTTCTTTCCCCTCGAGATGGTTTAAAAAGTCAGTTATGCTCAGAGGGAGCGGGTCCTATACTGTCCACAAGTAACCTAACTCTTTAGAGATTTACTCTACTTTTATCCCCTCAAGACTTTCACAAGGGTAATACATATCAGAAATGTTGTATATTGTATAAAGGTGATTTGTGTGTTTTAGACTGAATTTGTAACCGCCTCAGTCAGACAGTCTTTGCCGACCAACAGTCCTGACAAAACCTCTGACTGGGAACTCTCTTGTGATTGTTAGAGAGGACTAACTGTCCAAATCTTTTGATAGAAAGATAGTCCTTAAAGCAATAAAACCAGATAAGAGTTTGATAGTATTTTTCCTTGCATAACAATATGGTTTTCATTGATGTTTGGTTGGTCCAGACTGAAATATCTCAACAACTACTGGACGGATTGAGATGCAATCTTGTACAGACATTCATGTTCCCCAGAGGATGAATCCCAGTGTTGACCCCCCTGACTATTCCCATCATATACTGACGCTTTGTCAGAACCCCTCAGCATCTCAGTAAACTTGTCCTTAATGTTGTGAATTAAACAAAAACACATGCTTAGGTTCAGGCAATAAAAACATTATAGTTAGGTTTAGGAAAAAACAACATGGTTGGGCTTAAAACTACTATGTTTGTATAGAAAAAATTACACTGAACGTTGTGAACACAGGACATGAACGAACAGTTGACCGTAACATGACGCATGGGACACGAACAGCGGTCTCCTGGATGAAAGTCTTGTGTTTGTTGGGCAACGCTCCTCGGCATCAGAAACCGATGTACGGAGGTACCCTTTAGCGACAGTTTGTGACGAACCGGGCTTTCAACTAACTCCAATGTAAACCCACCCATGGTGTCATTCGACGGTTGGAGCAAGTGACGAAGTAGTAGTAGTGAGAGTCCGCTAAGGGCGGGCAGGAGGGGAGGTGGATGGGTCAAACAAACACAAGGCTTTCAATCTGGAGACTGGCGTTCGTGTCCCGTGTGAAACTAAAAGTAATGCTGACTTATTTGGTCAGGTACATTCTTAGTCACGTGACTCGCAATCGTCAGTGAAGTTAACGTCAACCACGATCATTTCCTAACCATACCTAAGTGGTTGTGTTGTGTTGAAAGGACACTATGCATGTAACAAGCGTATATTAACATGCCGTCACCAGTCCGTCCAAAAGTAACGCAAGGGGGGTACCCTGTGTGTCGGTCTCTGATGCTGATGGCCACTGACCAAGCGGTGGTATTTAACAAGTTGGGAGTGAGAATGTGTTGATTGCCAACAGCCATGACAAAGCGGCGGTATTTGACTGCCCCAGCAGGTCCAATGCTTTGGTTTGTGACCAAGGTAACACTTTATAATAAGAGTACAAAGCATTTATTTAAGTAATGCTTAACTAATGCATGACTCGCGATGATTTAATGCATCAAATTAATGCAGGATGTACCTGAATTCCTGTTGCTCACCATTAATGATGGAGTCACTCAGATTTTATGTGATTAGTTCCCACTTAATATATCATCAATTAAGTGTAAGTGTGTTAACTCACAGTTACTTCATATATTAATTGATATGCGACCAAAATATAACGATGAAATATGAAGCTTTTTTTTTATCAAACTGGTCGCCAGATGCAAACATTTACGTGTTGCTGCATGATCGAATAGTTATGCAACATTTACAACCTAGGGGGTGGAACATGAGTTATTGTTATCATTATATTTCTTTGTTGTTGTTGTTGAAAGAAGTGGAGTGTAGCACTGTAGAGAATGGTGCATTAAAATCATCTAGCAGGTGCCAATTGACAGATTAGAGGAGAATTGAGTGGAATGAAATGGAAAAAATAGCTTCATATTTCTCTGAAAATAGGTACCGTTCTGCTTTCAGAGAGCCATTAGTTCATTAGTTAAGCATTACATATAAAAATGATAAATGATAAGTCCAGAATTACCTCACTCTAACATAAAACTGTGCAGCTAAAATCTCACTCTAGACTCAAAAAGCAGATTTATCATTATACTTCAAATAGACTGCAGACTCTGGGATTGGACAATCTGCCATATAGGATGAAAATGCATGTAATTATGTTGCCATTATGAAAACTGTGTTCCTGTCTGCTTTTTAACTTGTCAAGCCTTAAGTTGTTATGTATGTGAAAAATGCTGGTTTAGTCGGTGAGTTTTGGAGCAGCAATTTAAAAGGCTGTGAAGAAAATGATTGGCTTTTACCGATTTGTTTATGACAGGCTGCAGAGCCACAATAGCCTGATTTGACTCAATCACCCTTATGTAATGCAGTCCCCAGTGAAGCATGCAATGTTTCTCTTTTCATAACAGCAATATACGCTTCCCTCTAAAGTGAAAATCCTCTGACTCAGAAAGAAATTCGGGTCCGATGAGGTTATCTAACAAATACGAGATAAAAATGCTGCATACATTACACAGTGGATCCGCTGTTTTTGTGAGTGGTCACATCGATGTAACGCTTCTCGGCACAAGCACAGGCTTTGACGTTATTGATTTCCGAGTTGTAGATATCTAGCGCTGTGAACTGGTTCTCATTTTAGGATTTGTCCATTATCTGTAGCTGCTTATTCTGTGTTCAGAGGCAGTGGAGGCTCTCTGAGCTCAGTACGAGAACTGACAACATGGAGTATTACATGAAGGAGGCCGACCGTGGCTCAGGTTTTACAATCAACTCGGCACCTGAGGCGAGAAACACATTACAAATCTGCTCAAACAGCAACAAGGATCCATTCACTCAGCAAAATTGATCCCTAATGAGCTGAGTGATGACTTTAACTCCTTTTTTTATAAATGTATAGTTTAATGTTTCTTTCCATTATTCCCAATTGCAACATAATTATGAAGTAATTTACAATTTACATTACTTTATACAATATACAGTATATATACGTATATATATATATATATATATATATATATTTCACAGCTAAACAGTACACTACAAGATGTTTCTGAAAACATTTGAGGCGAGAAAAAGGCATTACAGTAACAGAATATTGATTCATATTTGATCAGCGCTGCCTAGTTTGACGTTTGATCAGAGTTTGCGAGTGATTGACAGCTGCCTCCGTTGAATGAACAGCCAATAGGAACGCTCACTCTCTGAAATGACCTGTGATTGGCCAAAGTCTCCCGTCTGCGCTAGATTTTTTAACGTCTGAAAACAGAGCCATGAGGAGGTGCAGAAGTCTAGTTTTCTCTCAGAACACATGAATTACAATATGCTGAAAGGTTATTATGGATTTTTTGCCCAATGATGCCAAAGAACATTCTGCCTTCTACAGGTTTATAGGAACAGTGTGTAGGAAGCGTTGAGGTTGAGCTTGCAACGTGTGCCAACCGCGTAGGTGCTACTATGGCCGACGCGAAAACGTGAATGTCCCTCTCT
Source organism: Sebastes fasciatus (assembly GCF_043250625.1). Taxonomy (NCBI): domain Eukaryota; kingdom Metazoa; phylum Chordata; class Actinopteri; order Perciformes; family Sebastidae; genus Sebastes; species Sebastes fasciatus. Next base: position 30,872,996 of record NC_133800.1, read on the forward strand.
AGAGCCAGTTGTTGTGAGAGTAGCGTAGGTCATTTGGAGCAGAGCCAGTGTGTACGAGGGAAGTGAGTGGTGAAGCAGGAGAGAAAGAGCGGCGGCGACGGGACCGAATAACGTTATCGACTCCGGCCCAAGCTGTTCTGGGCTACTGTAACATTGCGGTGCAACATGGCGGACTCCATGTAGATATAAACGGCTCATTCTAAGGTAACGAAAACACAACGATTCTTATTATAAGGTGATAATACACTAAAGAAAACATACTTATTAATATTATATTCCATTTATGCCAATAGATCCCCCTAATTGATACACACTGGTCCTTTAAGCAAAGTGGTGCAACGAATTCAGAACCTCGGCAGTGTGAGAGTTAACTGTTGATACAAAATACTTTGCAGTTCTGTCTGAGTAGCACTCCCAGTGATAGCATCTACCTGATGAGAGTGGAGTTATCAGCCTGTCGCCCTGTTGATTTTGCATCTGTGACTATCTCCCCATCACGCCACCTAAATGACACCCACAGATGGCAGCTGTGTTCCAGAGCTGTTTAATGTGCTGTTTTTACGGCCTTGTCTATAAGCCTCCTCCTCATCAGTGCCGTTTCCTTACTAGACTCTAATGTGGACATCTTGACTGTTAAAATGTACTTTTTTTAAACGGCGGTTGCTGAGCCTCTTTTCCAGTGGCTGTAAGACATGTGAGGTCCGTGGACATTTGAACTCCTAATAATGTGAAAAAACGACTTCCTTCACACCTGCACCATTGCCACTAATAGGAGTGTGCTTTCTGCTGTCTGCCTTTAAGTCAGGAATGATTTCCTTCATCTTGGTGGCATTTAAATCAACTTTATTTTCACTTCACCGCCCTGTGAGTCACACAAACTCCTCTCTTGTGGAAAAGGACTCATTATTCTGAATTCCCTCTATCGGTTTTTCCTGCTCGCTAATTTAATGATGCGGTCCCTATCATATTTTGCAATGCAGTCATGAGTGAAATGTGAATATAGAAGTGAACTAAGGATGCACCTCTGGGGTGCACCTGTGTTCATTACCTCTGCAGATGAAGTGAAATTATCTGTTCTCCCTGCTTTTTCTCTCTCACTGAAAAAGACTGAAATCCAGGCTAACAGAGTGTCTGCATGCTGCGATGTATTGGTTGGTTTCTAATGTACACGCTGGTTGATGGATTAATTAGAGGAATCTGTGTGACCTTTTACACAATCTCACTCGGTGAGTGGGAGGAAGATGCTCTGAAGAAGGCAGTTTTAACATAATGCTGATGTGCGCATCTAAATCAAAGTGAAACACTGAAATGTTACCTATACCTGACTCTCTATTTTTATTCATGTAGACAGTATAGCCTATTTTTGGTCGAAGCGCTCCACACTGGAACACACATTTTCTGACACGTCCACATTTTTAAACAGATCATGTTGAAGCACATTTTTTTCAACCCTCAAGTAAAATATATCTATAAACGTAACGTTTTCTTTTCAGCGCTGTGACGATGGCTGAACGTGCAGAACTGTCTAAAAAAACTGGATCAAACAGGACTTTTATCAGCTTGACAACAAAACAAAGATAAGATTAGTCTTCATGTTTAATAATGCTGATAGAATTACTTATGCTGTTCATATCACTTCCACTCAATGACTACACTACACTGTTTTTCTGTCTTACCTGACTGGCACAGTGAGAAGTACTGCTGCCTCCTCATCAAAAAATACATTTTTAATGTCTCCCTATCATACATATTAATGCAAATTAATGCTCAAGTCCTCACTCGCTGTATGAAATATCCATGCTGTGATGTTCCTAAAACTGAGGTAAAATAATCAGATAAATCTGAAGGATTATGGTGTATTATAGGCATAAGACTGAAAGAAAATACATAAAATGATGTTTCTTTTTGTCCGATTTTTCTTTAATTCTTCCTTTTTCTCATGGTGACCACGATCATTCCCTTACCCTTAACCAAGTAGGGATGTAAGAAAATAACAATTAATATTGATATCAATTTTCAGCCATTTGACTCTTCCACTCCAACGTAACAACATATTCTGAGATAGGAAGTAGCGTAAAGGCGCACCGTGTTAGCATTAGCAAACCTAGCCGACTAGTAACGTTACCACCGATGGATGAATCCGAAAGTGTTACACCGGATGGTTACAGAGCTGAAGTGTGGGCTCCACAATAAAGATGGCACTAAGGAGATCGACAAGAGCCATGCTGTTTGCAAAATGTGCCATGGCAAAATCAAATACTCGGGACACAACGAGCACACTGAGCAAGAAACCATTCTGATGTACAGCTAACGGCTAACGTTAAACAAGTGGATCCCTCTCAGCTCACCCTGGAACAACAAGCTCACCAAAGTTACCACCAACCTCAACTCGTGCAACCAAAATTACTCAGTCCATACTTGATTTAATTTGCAAAGATATGCACCCCCTCTCAGTGTTCGTAATATGGTGAATTCAATGGAGCCTTGTTGCACCATACCCTTTTTTTTACTCAGGTATTACGCATATGGTGGTGTGTTCTTTTCTTTCCCTGTATCATGATACCTATCGTATCATAAGATTCTTGCCACAGCCCGTTCACATGACAAGGCGTTAATGACACAATAATGTGCAAAGCATTTAACATGCAATAATAATGCCTTTCTTGCTTTTGGCATGTCATTTGTAAGTATGTAGTCTGTAAAGACTGCAATATGAATGCATTTGTGTAAATATGCTACGCTCAGAGCTAGTGACGTAGAATAAAAAGCAAGAAAGACTGCTTAAAGTGGGTGGGCGGGGAGGTGGATGGGTCCAGCAAACACAGGACTTTTGACCAGGAGACCGACCGGTGTTCGAGACTGACTTACGTTAGTGACGTTTGTAAAATGTTTTTTAGTAACATTTGTGACGACTTTTTTGGTGATGTTTGTGACGTGTTTTCCGTACTTATATTACATTGTTTCTGTAGGTATTTTACTTAGTTTACGTACTTATTTTAAGCCCAACCGTGACCTTTTTCCCTAAACCTAACTAAGGTTTTTTTCCTAAAATCTGCTGACGTTATTGTAGTTGTGTGGTGTACAATTGACACACAAAAAGCGGAGTACACGTGAAAAGCCTCAATCGGTTCTCATGACACGTGGAATGTCCTTGCAATATTGTGCTATTTATACGTCTTCCCGTGAGACCGGGTTGCTTGCCAATACTCAACCCTCTAACCAAGTAATTATTATTGTAATGATGGGTCCCCTTACCTTAATAGAGTTCTAATCCCAAGGGTCAGCCGGAACATACACAAGAAGTCCTTTATCCTCTATTCCCTCTACCTGCCCATTGCATGATTGTATATACTGTATATTTGTATGTCAATGGTGTGTTGTGTTTGTAACTTTGCTGTATTTGGAGAAGCCAAAGACAAATTTCCACTGAGGTGGACAATAAAGTCAATCAGTCAGACCATATGTCTGTCTAATGTTAGCCCAAACCATGATGTTTCCAAGTTGTGTTTGTGCCTAAACCTAACCAAACCTTAACCATTTTTCAACAGTGATTTTTCAACGGTTTTGAAGACGCTGACAAATAATGTAGTCCTGCCGACTAGATGCATCAGATAAATTACAAAAGGAGGACGTGTTCCTTTATTCCTGGATCGTGTTTTACATCTTCAGAACTTTAAAATGTATTCAAATAAGTGAAGATCACTCTTGAACTGCTCATATGCCAGACTTGTTTGTGTGAAGCGGGGGTGTCTGTTAGAGTTCGGAGTATTCACACAAGCAAATTGGTGTTTGTAACAAAAAAAGAAGCAGAGCGTGCAGGCTGGCTAACCATCCAGTAAAATCTGTCACCTGCAGTTTGTAAAGAGTGTCATGTGAGTGGATGCATCATCTCGATGAGCTGTTAATTAACATATTTTGTCTCCATTTTTTATCTTTGCCACCTATTTTTTTTTTTTTGTTTCTGGCTGCTCTCCGACATCATTTCCACCTGCTCATCCTCACCAGATGTCACCCCCCCAGCAAATGTCTCTGCCACAAAGCATCCTGAACATCACTGAGAGCCAATTCCAGGTGAACAAGGAGATCAAGACCTGCATGGCCTGATAATGTGGAATGGACCCAATTTTTTTTATATATTGCCATTTTAATGCCAAAGAGCTCCAAATTGCAGCTTAAGCAAATGTTGCTACTGGCTCAGCATTGGCACATTTCCACTTTTCTCAACTGTGTATCAGCTCCATGATTTCCAGTATAGCAGCACATCCCTAACTGTCAAAAGCTAAGAAGAAATTTGCTTTACAAAACACTACATTTCCAGTGTAACAACGACACACCATCTTCTCCATGGAAAAACCCAACAAGCTGTTCAAAGCAGGCCAGACTCGGCCCAGTGATTGACCCAACTTGCCGGGCTCCCTGTCCCTCACCTCAATACTCCGAGCCCCTAATTGGGAAGAGTGTGGACTTATAGCAAGAATGAGCCAATCAGGATGTCTCCCTCTCCACGGGAGTGGAACTGCATGCTGGCTGTGGAGCTTGTTAAGGCATAGTTACTTGTAGCATCATGGGAGCAGCAGCACACAGACACACACCAGACAACACCTGTCTCTCCACCATTAGAAAGCACCAAGTAGAAATTTTATGTGGTAGATTTGAGGAAAGTACATAACATCATAGTCAAACATTCTGTAGTCAATCCCATTACCTCCCAAACCTTCCAAATGAATGGTATTTGGCTGAGTCAAGCAGACAGAAGGACAATGAGACACAACAAAGGAAAGAAAGTAAAATAGCCGGCATTTAACACCACGATTAATCTAGTTGTGCCATCGGATGCCAATCAAATCGGAATGAGACGTCTTCTGTTGTTATTTCGCCACCACCATCAGTACATGTTGGTGATGGAAATTAATCGATAAACCGTGAACGGTGCTGTGAGCTAAATGTTAACATGCTCACAATAGCTGTGTTTCCATTCATGTGTTTTTATGAACATTTTCAAGTATTGCATTAGAAAAGCTGTATGGAAGCAGCAAAATTCAATAAAACTTCCACAATGACCAAAAAAAGCTTCTACGCTTGCTAGAGGTGGTTTTTGCCTTTGTCGATAAAGAGTTGCACTAAATAGGAAATGGAAACGCCTTTATTGAATACATTCTGACATAGCAAACATTTAACTGATCAGCTGCTCCTCTGATATTCCTACAACGTGCGAATGCTTGTCTTCATCTTCAGACAGCATGAAACATGGTCAATAGCTGACATGAAAGAACAATTAAAACTTGCCCAATTTAAATAAATTCCTGAAGACCTCTCTCCATTTTTCTCTCATAGATGGTTAGATGACCAAGCCAACTTATTTTGTTTTCGGTTCGCAATGTCTACTTCTTCTACTCTATTTTCTGCCGGATTACAGCCATGCCTAGTCTATAGCGCCAACTTCTGACAAAAAATGCGCTGTAGCACAGTTTATTCGTTCCGAACCAGTTGATTGAAATGCGCCTAATTCGCATTTCTTTTTTTGCAACATTTCAAAAGTTTTGCTTAAAATTCACTTGACCATTGAATAGAAATTTTAGCAGGTATAATGTTTACCATGTTCACCATCTTAGTTTAGCATGTTAGCATGCCAACATTTGCTAATACGTACTAAACACATAGCTGAGACTGATGGAACTGACATTAGTTTTGCAGGTTTTTGATCATAAAACAAAGTATTGGACAAATTAAAGACTTGATAATTGCTGCAGATAAAAGTCATGAGACAACCAAAGTGATAACAATTCATCCTGAGCAGGACATGAATGATTGTACCAAATTTGATGGCAATCCATCAAATACTTATCAAGACATTTGGCTCAAAACCACAAATGTCAACCTCATGGTCAACCCTGTCTCCTAAAAATGATGTTCCCATACAACAAAACTGCATTATGAATTACATTTTGAGGAAAACATATTTTGTCACATATAAAAAATTTCTTTTGACGTATCACAAATAAGTTTGTAATGATCATCAGCATAAGTCCAGGTAAAGAGGAGATCGGGGCGGTTGATGGGTCCAACAAACACAGGGCCTTCACCCAGGAGACCGCTGTTCGTGTCCCGTGTGAAATCAAAACTCAACGTTCATTTATTTAATTATGTTCGTAGCTCAATAAGGTAACAAACATAATCATTTTAAGCCAAACCATGATTTTTTTTTACTAAACCAACGGAATGGATTCGTAATCTGTGAGAAAATATGTTTCCCTCGAAACGTAATTGAGAATGCAGTTTAGTTGTAAGATGTGACATGGTGACAGTAGAGGAAAGTCAGGGGATCACCAAAGTACGTAAGATTCATCCTCTGGGGGATATGAATGTGTGTCCAAACTTTCATGGCTATCCACCCAATAGCTGTTGAGGTATTTACCTCACCTAAATTCATCCAAAGAAAAAATTAATAAGAAGTTAGGATGTGAAGCAGTTTGAAGCCTCAGTGGCCACAAGCTTGAGCTATATGAGCCTGACATGAGTGACAGACACCCAGTGAAAAGATCAAAGCACAGGTCACATCAGACCTCGCTGTCCAAAAGAAGGCAGTGAATGATGAGCGACAGGAGAAAAAAAAAAACCTTCTGTCATATCAACTTTAATCTTCAGGGGTGCTTGTTTTTATGACTCCTGTAACAGGCACTGCATCCACCAGGCAAAATAATAAAAACAATGGCAGCTACACAACAACTTCTCAGGATTTGAATATAGAAGAAATGACAGGCAGGTGGGAAAATGAAATGCTTCAAAAGATGAATAAAAGCGTTTTCTCCTTTACATGAAGGGGTTAATTAAATCTGCTGCAAACTTCACAGACTATGTGAAATCACTAATGAATGACAACATCAGCAGGTACAAAGTTTGTTAACGAAGTTTGTTCAAATTAATCATATAATTTAAAATGATTTTCACAACACTCAGCATCTGGCACAAGCCTACATGTGGTGCTGATAAGTTTGATTATTTAGCATAATGCTTAAGCTCCTGAAAGCAACAGGGGGGCCAGATGTGTCTCATGATAAATAACTGCCATAGACCAGGGAAAATGCTTTCAGCTCTCCCGCAATTATAAAGTGGGAGAACGTTTGGGAACGCTACGGTCTAGCAGCAACATGCTTTTAAAAATAGAAATGAAAGTCAGAGGGGTAAATTATATCTTACTTTACAAGCGCATGTTGCAACACAGGTGGGAGCTGCGTCGTACATTATAGGGCACTGAAGTTCATTCTTGGAACAGAGATCTACTTAGTAGTTTTGTAGCTTTGGAGCATCTTATGATCTTTGTAATCATCGTCTATGTCAACAAATCAAAAAAAGTCACGCAATTTCAGTTTTTATTTGAGATTTTACGTCTTTTCCAAAACCAAGAGAACATGAGAGTTATCAGAAGATTTCAACTAAATCTTCCAATATTTAGTAGTAATAGTCTTTGTAACGGTAAACCTGTAACCCTCCCTGCACAACATGCAAGATTCTGCAAAGTCTGATAGCGAGATTGTGGAAAGATTGACTCCAAATGATGTCAAAATCTGAAGATGGCAGCTTCCGTATTCGGGATATTTTGGCTTCACTTCTGTACAGTCGTACGTAATCCATCTTTATATACAGTCATATGGTTCATCATTATGAACCTACTTTTTGTTTTCACATTTTCATTTCATGCATTGTTAATATAAAGATATTGATTATATTCGCTTCAAGTAAAAGATCTCAGTATTTTTCCACCACTGCAAATCATCCAAGTTTGTATCAAGGGATTTTATGCAAACATAATTATTGTTACAAAATCATGGATACTGATTTTATGAAGGCTAATTTAGTTAACTTGCATGAAACTCTGACACTATTTAAAACACACTGAACGATTTGGCATCTCAACACTCACAACCGAGTGATGACATTGAGGAGTGCTAATTAAAGCCCTCGTCTCTGTGACCAGCAGCAGTCAAATCTGAGACTGAACTACAAGGACAAGGACTCTTCATTCTGCAGCCGCAACATTATTACATCTTAAACTGCGAGCATCATTAGCACTCTGCAAACCCCGAGGCGTCCTCATGGTTTCAAAAGCCAGCCATCATTTATTCCTGTATGACAGATGTCTGTGTGGGGCTACACACGGTAGGCTACATATACCCACGACAGACTTTATTAAATCTCCAAGCTCCAACATTCGGCCGATCCCTCTCTACACAGCATCTGAAATGTAGCATGACCTTTCTGGTCCCATCAGACTGCCAGGCTGTCTGCTTGATGTGTTTGGGTCCAGTATGTGCTGACAGGAATCCGGAGGAGGAGCAGAACGCAGCCAAATCAGAAGCTACTTATTCAGATCGGCCCTGTTTTGACAGTTTTCTCACACCTCCATACCTCTCTATTTAGAACTGGCCTAATTTAAAACCCTCCTTAATGATCAGTATGTAAAAGATTCAGACCAGTCAGATAGTGTTATATAAAGAACTCCCGATACCTATTCATAGATGATGATCTATGAGTTGCCAGCAATAACCTTGGAATAACACTTTCATTTCTATCTCAGGACCTAAGTGCTCATGGGACAAAGGAAACTGGATAATCAGCATTCAGCATGCACACATGTCAAAAAAGACTAAATAATTAGACCCCTGCTTCCTTGTTATATGTAACTGTAATGGATGAGCGCAACGACTCTGATGTGTGTTCAATTTATCTAATTTCAGTTTATTTGAAACTGACTCACAGGCTATTTACAAAGCCTGTGTACCAAACTAATCATGGATTATGTAGAGGAAAATAATCATAGGAAATACAGAACATAAAAATAATTTGTGCTCTGTAGATTTCTACAAAATGTTCTCATCATGTATGATTTCCTGTGTAATCTTTTGTAATGCTGTTTGAGATAATTGTGACCGGGTCTTGTATGTGGAGTCTGCTTCCAGTTCTAATAAACAAAATCCACAGGACATCTGAATTATTAATATCGGCAAATGTAATTTGTGGAACAATTCCAACTGAAAAAAATGGTAAAGAAAAACACTGTTCCCTTTGGTTTTAGTCACATAGTGAATGGTTTACATAGTTTCAACTAAACTAGCTGGTTTATATGTTTTAGTGGGCCTTTTTTTATTTTACTAGTGCAGTGCCCGTTCGTTCCTGGCCTGCCAGTTCGGAGCGCATGGCTGTTCAGAGCTGGCCGATTGCTTGGCTCCCGGTAGCCTCCTGGTATTTCTGCTTGCAGCGTTGTCGGGGGCTCGTGCCCGTTCTTAGAGCATGGCCGTTCGTAGCAGGTTCAGGAAGTGCTGCTTGCAGCAGTATCGAGAACCACTCGGTGCTCGTTGACTCCGGGGAAGAGAAGAAGAGTTTGGTTGTAACGTTAGTATATCTAGCATCCAGCAGCAAAACTAAAATGCACTCAGTGAGCCCCCCTGTGGACGATATGCTCGTAATTGCACCAAATTCAACAAAGCACTCCATGGGGTCCCCAGCAATACACCCACCAAGTGTGAAGTAGATTGGAAATACTGCAGGACATATTAGATAGATCAATATTCAAATATATTTTGTGTTAAAAGTTGAATTTGTAATACATTTTTATCTGCACATACAGTCTATAAACAAGACTAAGAGTAGCAGCTCTGTGAAGCTGTACTTTGGCACACAGGGATGGTTTGAGCTAAATGCTAATGTTAGTATGCTATCATGCTCACAATGACAATAACATGCTGATGTAAATCAGGTATAATCATTACAGTGTTCACCATTTTATTTTAGCGTGTTGGCATGGTAACGTCTGTTAATTAGCACTAAATACAAGCTGAGGCTGATGGGGATGTTGTTAGTTTTGCAGGAATTTAGTCATAAGCCAAAGTATTGGTATATGAATTGGAATTTTGACCTGATGATGACACTACATGAAAAGTCAGAGTATCGTCAAAGTGAATGTCTGTACCAAATTTCATGGTAATTTACCCAATAGTTTTCAAAACATTTCACTCAAAACCACAAATGTCAACCTCATGGAGGCGCTAAAGGAAAAGTTAGGGGATCACCAAAGTCAGTAGAATTCATCCAATGCACACCATGGATGTGTGAACCAAATTTAATGTCAATCCATGCCATAGCTGTAGAGATATTTCAGTCTGAAACACAATGGTGGACCAACTGGCATTGCCATCCCTCGAGCCATTGCTGCTAAAAACGAAGTTAATCAAAAAAGGCAACAAGCAAATAACTTACAAGTGAAAATAATCGCTGTAGCAAGTACATAACAAAGTAGAATTTAATACAGCTGCAACAAGGAGTCCCGAGAGACAACAGTATAGGATTTGGCCCAGGGATTTCTATATGTGATATTGATTGGCTGCACATGTCTGAGAGCAACTGTGTGGTCAGACCTGCAGGTGGTGGCTGTACAGTGTGAACTGGTTGCCATTAGGGATAACTAGACAGGACAGTGTCCAGTTAAACAATGCTCCCTTTAGATGTGCATTTCCTGTACTTTGATGTTACATCCCCTCCAAATCAAGATCAGTACATCAGCCCATTGGCAAAATTATATTCCACGTTTGAAACTCAATAGATTTCCTCCCGTTAACGGCAGTGTTCATTGCTGGGCTCGTTCCCCAGTACAGTATTTAACCTGCGGCCCCGAGTTAAAACTCAAGAGTCTCCTCTCTCCCTCCAGTCTCTGATCTGATTGCAGTTAAAGAAGAGCTTCTCTGCCTCCTCTAACTGTAGCTGTAACAACTTCATCACTGGTTTTCCTCTAACTTCTAATCTCCCCCATTGACATCCACTAATCTCTCATTTATATTAAAATCACAACTTTATGCAGAATGTCTGACTCATGAGGCAAATGAGGCATGTTACTGTTTCAAGCTCAATTTAAGTGAGTGATAGCATGATGGAGATGCAGGAAAAGCCAATGTTTTGCCCCCTGAAGGCTGTGCTGGAACACAGTTGGACAAGCTTTGACCTGTCCATGAAGAAAACGTATAAATAACTATTTGTTTATTTGCCGTAATCAAATTGGCCCATCCCAGATTTAATTGATTAACTCAACCTATACTAACCTATCATCATTATGGACCAGTATTTACACCCCAGAGTGCATCTAGTCCTATAAAATGGCCTCATATTTCCTGGTTGCTATGCAATCGTGCAGAACAAACATTGGACCTGATGACTCTCACCAGATGGATGCCAAAACCATTACAGATTGACCAACATGTTTAATGGTGGTAAACAGACACTGTAGGTTAAATTCATCCCTTTGGCTTTCTTCAAATTGAAACCCTTCTGGATGAAAAGAGACTGAGAGATGACTCATCAATCAGCTCTTCAGCGTTTCCGCTCTTTAGACCACATTATGCATCTTTGTGTGTTGACCTTGGGAGCACAAACTGCTTTTCTTTAATAGGTCCTCCTAGCTCTGGGATGCTCCTGATGTGCAGTTTTGAAGTGGAAATTGAATTCTAAACTTTGGAGGCCAAAACTGTATTTTGTTTGCCGAGGCAATTTGTTAGTGTTTGGAAAAAGTTGTTTTCATTTTCAAGAGTGTTCCCTCTACAACATTCAACAGCTCAACAGATGCACCAACACAACAGCAGACCTGCAGGCAAATTAGTGCAGAACTTGAGATTTCGGGTAAGTTGTTTTCATGAATTTAAACTGTAAGCTACTATTAAAGGTTTTCTATATACGGAAATCATAGCATATCTATTGCCTCCCCGCAGATCTAGACATGGCGACGGTTGAGCCGGCAGATCACAGTTAACGCTGCTAACAGGGCAAACTATGGCAACAGTGCTGACAGAGCTAACAGTTTTTACCTGAGGGTGGGCACTACGCTCCAGCGACAACGGCGTCGGTCAGGACGGCGTTATCAGCTGTAACCGCCGTATGAGAGCAGTGCAGAGTGGCACGCTCACATGCACTAACATGCACTAAAAGCATGCACGGCCGGCCCGGCTATGTAAACAAAGCACAGAGGTGCTACACTTCCGTAATGACGCCATTGGTCGGGACGGTGTTATCAGCTGTAACCACCGTATGAGAGCAATGCAGAGCGGCGGCCATGAGCTAGCCAGTGTGGTACGCTCACATTCATGAACATGCACTAAAAGCATGCACAGCCGTATCGGCTATGTAAACAAAGCACAGAGAAGCTTGGATTACAACACACACAGAGGGAGAGTGACTTCACCATACGTACACACACACTAGATGCCGACGCTGTTGTTTGACAGGTCACGCAGGCACGGGTGAGTCCGCGACTTGTAGCAAGTCGGTTTATACAGAAGTTAGGTTAGCCCGCTACAACAGTTGCAATGGCAACGGTACACATAACAATGGCTGCTGCTTCTCACCATCCTGCTACATTGATTTGAATGGGAACGTCTGTTCTACTCTTATTCTATTTCTATGGATGCAGCAGACTGCAAAAACTCTCTGATCGGGCGTTTTCAACAAAAAAATGCACTGCAGTGTGCCTCGCTTTTTGAACATGCAGAACTCGCTCTGTCTGATCAGGGCCTTAGGCTACTCTGTCTGCTCTCTTGTGTTGATTTTTAAATTCACATTCTCTGAGCTCTAGTAATGCTACTACGTACCACTAATTAGTATTGAAATTAATATGACTTGTCTGCGTGTCGGCTTTGTAATTGTGCTTTAGTTAATTTAAATTCAAAGTTCTTTTCTCACATGGTAGCATTTTGTCTAATTGTTGTACTTTGGAACATCAGCAGTATCTGTTGTAGTGAAGCTTGTGTTGTCAACACACGTCTGTTTCACACCTTTCTGCAGGGTTATAATTAAATAGCTTATACGAACTTGTAACACATTTGACAATTTATGAATGTGTTAAGAATTACACTTCATGCAAAATGTTCCCATTAAAGGATTTTGTGATTTTGTGTCAAAGTTAACGCGATAAAAATATGTTTTAACGTCACCAATTTCTTTAACGCATTAACACAACGTCTCCCCTTTACAGACATGCCCACTTTATGATAATCACATGCAGTTCGGGGCCAAGTCATAGTCAAGTCAGCACACTGACACACTGACAGCTGTTGTTGCCTGTTGGGCTTGAGTTTGCCATGATATGATTTGAGCATATTTTTTATGCTAAATGCAGTACCTGTGAGGGTTTCTGGACAATATTTGTCATTGTTTTGTGTTGATAATTGATTTCCACTAATAAATATATACATACATTTGCATAATGCAGCATATTTGTCCACTCTCATCTTGATAAGAGTATTAAATACTTGACAAATCTCCCTTTAAGGTACATTCTGAACAGATTAAAAAATGCGAATAATAATTAAATATTGTCTTCGATTGACAGCCCTAATTCTTGGTCATATTTTGGGAATATTGACGGCTCTCTGTTTAGGTTACAATTGTTGGAATGACAGTTCTTTAGCAACAATAGCAGCACGGCTGTAGGAATGGTAATATCAGTCTGTTGGTCGGTCTGTCCACTTTGATCCAGGCTGAAATATCTCAACAAATATCTGATGGATTGTCATGAAATTGTTCAGACATTCATGTTTCACTGAGGACAAATCCTACTGAATCTGGTGATCTGTGACTTTCCCTCCAGCGCCATCATCAGATCAACATTTTTAATTGTCCAGTACTTGGTTTAGGATAAAGTACCTGCTAAACTAAAGACATTCCCATCAACCTGTTATCATGCTAACGATATAGCTGCTGAGCATCAGCTGTTGTTGTAAGCATTATATCAAGCTGATGTTAGCATTTAGCTCAAACCATCACTGCTCCAAAGTAAAGCCTCAGAGCTGCTGGCATGACTATAGACTTTGATGAATGAGGTAGACCAGCAACATGTAAGGTAAATAAATTAAATAAAATAAGTAGGAAAAGTAATTTCTTGGTGCAGTGCGTCTCATCATATTTCAGCCCAGTACTGTAGCTCTGTATTCTGCACAGCAGGATTTACCAAAGGAAAAACAGCCATGCAAAATAAGGCGAGCTGAAATTGCTCCAGTGCTGCACGCAGGTTATGGTGTGTCAGAGTAATAATCCTGTTAGATATGTTAGCCAAGAATCCATGAATACAAAGAGGGTACTTTCTTTGATTCCACGCGTGGTGGAAGTACAGGGGTATCCACTGTTTGAAATGTCAATATCTAAGACCTTGTCATTTTGGTGTAATTTGTGTCATTAAGTGCAGTCACAGGCCTTTTATTCCCACCAAGGGGTGCACTCTGCACTTGGAATATTGAGTCTCTTATCACACAAATTTTCCATTACTTGGCTTTTCATTGGAGTGGCAGGGCAGTGACGGAGAAATATAGTTTTGTGTTGCTTTAACCATGTGTTTCATTTTGCATTTCAATGGCACTTTATTTCTCCTTTCAATATCACCTGAATCCTTTTAGAGTAGTGTTCCTTAAATTACCTGCTGGAACTAAAAAAGGGAAAAGGGCCAATTTATATTTCTTTCTGATGAGACGAAGAGAGCTACAAAGACTCTTTTAAATATATAGCTTGTGTGGGTTGTACCTTGTTCAGTTTAATATATAATCATAAGAGAAGGGATATAAAGGATATAAATGAAGCATGAAGCAATTCCACTGTGTATTAGTCATATTACTCCTGTTTCTTATTTAGAAACACCACTTGACTATAGACATCTTATTTCTTCTTTTCTTTTAGATAGAGTGAGACAAGAAGAGAAGTTAATGTAAGGACTTTAAATCGTCCCCAGTGACCTCATTCTATCAAAGCTCAACAGAAACACTCGGAGTAAAGAATTGATGCATAATTAGCTGCAGCAGTGGCAGCTCTGGTAAAAATGAGGAATTAGTTTTTCTTTTCTCCTCTATCTTGCCCTGTAAATAAATGCCTTGCTTGCAAAACTTGAAAGGAAAAATGTTGATTAGGTCACTGGAGTGAGGGTGTAGGTGTGTGTGTGTGTGTGTGTTTATTTTGTATCACTACAAACCATAAAGGCAAAAACACACTTACAGGCCCACGCTTTCTTGCCGAGAGTTAGATGAGAAGATGGATAGGCCTATACCACTTTCATGTCTGTCTGCCGGGAGACACTTAGCACAAAGACTGACAGCACAGACTCCCCCCAAAGATTAAAAAATCCACCTACCAGCACCTCTGAAGCCTCTAATTAATCCATGATCTTTTTTGTTGAATCAACAAAGTATAAAACGACAAGTTCTGGTTTTACAGAGGGGTTTGTGCTGCATAGACAGGCTAGCTGTTTCCCTGTTTTCAGTCTATGTGCTAAGCTAAGCTAACTGTTTCCTGACTGAAACCAGACTGTATATAAAAAGTGGACGTAGAAACCGTGACGTCACCCATTGGTTTGTGGACTGCCGTTTTTGAAGCCTTGAGTTTGGCATTTTGGCCGTCGCCATCTTGGCTTTTTGCAACCAGAAGTGACACGAGAGGGTGGAACTAAGTACAACCGAACGCTGAATAAGACATTTTTAGGCGATCAAAATGTTACAATTAACTTTCATGAACAGTAAACACACTGTGAAAGGGTTAAAGTTGTAAGACAAAAACACGGACAACTCCCAGACCGGACAGCGCCGTGGTAGAGACCTGTCAATCACAAAGTAGCCATCCCTTGCTTTATGGTCTATTTGACTCTAAATGGGACCATAATTTACTAAATGAACATCATGCTGTATTGAAGAAGACTTGAAACTAGTGATTGAGACCATAAACTCATGTTTAAAATGTTTACTGAGGTAATAAATCAAGTGAGAAGTAAGCTCATTTTCTCATAGACTTTTATACATTCAAACTTCTTTTTGCAACCAGAGGAGTCGCCCCCTGCTGGCGGTTAGAAAGATTGCAGGTTTAAGGCACTTCCGCGTTGGCTTCACCTTTCAGAACTGGAGGTTGCCCACTGACTGAAACCCATTCATGGTCCCCAGAAGATGAAATGCAATCACTTTGATCACCTGACCTTTCATCCAGCGCCATCATTTGGTAAAAAATGTAATTTTATCTAATACTTTGGTTTATGACCAAATACCTGCAAAACTAATTACAATCCCATCAGCCTCAGCTTGGGATTAGTACTAATTAGCAAATATTAGCATGCTAACATGTCAAACTAAGATGGTAAACATGGTAAAAATGATAAACATCAACATGCTAGCATTATCATTGTTAGCATGTTGATTTATCTTAAAGGTGCTAAATGCGAGATTGGGAGCATTTCTATTGCCTCCACATGGCTCCCAACATGGTGACGGCTGAGACGGTGGCTCGCAGCTCACTGTGCTAACAGTGTTTACCTGAGGGGGACCTGGCAGGTGGGTGCTACACTTCCATGATGACGCCATCGGTCGGGACGGCGTTATCAGCTGTAACCGCCGTATGAGAGCAGTGCAGAGTGGCGACCATGAGCTAGTGGGGCACTTCACATGCATGAACATGCACTACATATGCTGCCGGCCCGGCTATGTAAACAAAGCACAGAGAAGCTTGGATTACAACACACGCAGAGTGACTTCATTCTCTGCTTAGGTAGACTTTACTCCTCTATATCTTTACATAGCAAATAGCTGTTAGCTGCTATATTAATGCTCTGAATATCATATAGTGCACCTTTAAGTACAGCCTCACAGAGCTGCTAGCATGGCGGCAGACTCATAAACCTGTTTATTAGTGTGATGCCAAGGTCAGGCACAACCTCCAAACTTAGCTTGTAAAAAAGAGTGAACGATTTCATCTTTCTTTTCTCATATAATTTGATAGAAAAAGGCCGGGCGTGCACACAGGATGATGAATACTGAGGAGCTGCTGATGAAATAAGGCATAAAGCAAAGAGCCATATAACTCTGTCTTTCCTTATATAACAGAGAGGCTACATATCAACAGTGTGCTCTGAAGCTGCCCTCATACTGCTGCTCTGTAGGAGAATTATTTATCTCCTGCTCTATTCCTGGGAGGATGTTGTTGACGGCGTCTCATCTCACTGTCTGAGTACCACTGGCTTCCATTAGGGCACGAATTGCAATATGATGTCTTAGTGGGAAGTTCACCAGTTGCTCTATATTTAAAAGCTTCGAAAGCAGGAGTGATACTGAGGCAAGAAAGAAAACATTTATTGTTTATGAATGTGGTGTCACACAGGTCCTGTCAGAAAAGAACAGGGAGGTGAGGTCTTGGTTTGAGGTCTCTGAAATATTCCTGCCTCCCCTCTTCTCTTTCAACAGGCAGCTGGACTTTGGATTTGTTCCCGTCAAGAACAATCTGCACATTCGTGTAAAAGCGTTACATTGCAATTGCAAAAGACAGTCTAACATTCCACATGACAACTACGTTTTACATTTGTGATGCCCACTGTAGTTTATATTGTTATAAAAATTTACAGAATAACATTTTTGTGTCTCAGTGCAAAAGATATATTTGAAAAGAATTTCAGAAAAGCCGTGCCCTTGATAAATGTCCCCCCACGTCTCCCCCTGATCTGTGCCCCGACAGGAAAATAATTGGCCTGTTTACAAGACCACCAATAAATAACCAACAGAAGCAGTTGTACAGTCACCGTCAGATAGCAGCAGTGTTTCAGCTTTGACTTTAAATACATATTCACAAACAACAGTGTGTCACTGTACACCCACAAGTCATCAGAACAACTTTAACTATGTATAATAATAATTACAGTTGTATTGATAGCAGTTACCATGACAATAACAACCAAAAAAGAAAAGAAATCCAATGTGTCACATCTGCATTAAAGTATTTACATTGCTTTTTCAAGTTCTGTGGCTTAATTTCCCGTGTGTGAATTTCCCAAGTAAAAGAAGGCAATGAAGTGTCTCTAAGGTAAAAGGCTGGGCGTGGGGAGTTTATCAGCTGGTGCAGATGCTGTTGATGGAGATGATGGCGGGGTCCACCAGGCCCAGCTCCTCGTGCTCGTTAACGCACAGCTGATAGCCGCAGCCCCGCCTACGCTTCAGCGGGGTCACCTTGGCGTCGGGCTTGGCGCGAGGCGGCAGGAGGAAGCCCACGCTCCCTGCGATCAGCATGTGCCAGATGCTGTGGATGTAGAAGTAGTTCTCCTCCGTCTCCACGAAGGCGTAGAGGGCCACGGCGGACGTGGCGATCATGGTGCCCGGGAAGAGGAAGAACACCCAGCGCTTCCAAGTGGGCGGGTAGCAACGCCGCCGACGGATGGTGCGCACCGTCTGACAGACACATAAAACAATGTTTTCAACTTCACCATTTAGACCTGTTTCTCATCAAGTTAGCAAAACTGGAGTAACGATTAGTTTTACAGATTCCTCATGCCTGATTTACACTGCAGGCTGCAATTCCGCTGCTGTACGACTATGCGTTCTGTGCGGGCACCTCTTGCGAACGCCAAGCACACATAGTACTGCGGCGGATTGTGTGTCGCATGTAATTGTTTTTGACTTGGACCCAAGGTTTTCAAATCCTTTGTTAGGCGGTCTTTGATTTATTTGATAGGCGTGATTCAATAGCTCCATATAAGTTTGCCCCAACAAAACTCCATGGCTGGAAAAAAAAATGATGGAAGAGATGGATGATGATGAGGAAAGAGAGAACCAGATGAGGAGGTGTCATGTAACCTGGCTCTGATGTCCAATCAAACGCCACGTCTCTGCAGCTCTCTGCGAGCTCCGCAAGCCATCTCTGCGGCTCTGCAGAAGCTCTGCGCAAGCTTTTCCGCAGAAGTATAAATTAGACATTTTTCAATACATGTCTTAAAGGTGCAGTTTGTAGAATTTGGCGACATCTAGCGGTGAGGTTGTAGATTGCAACCAACTGAAACCTCTCCTGTGTGCCAAGCGTTTAGGTTGACTACGGTGTCTGATGCGAAAAACGCGAGTTGCCCCATCTAGAGTCAGAGTTTGGTTTGTCCGTTCTGGGCTACTGTATTGTAACCGTTTCAAATATTCAGTATTGATATGTATCGATACTTTGATATTTTTTGACAACACTAGTTGAAACGTATGACCAAACTGTTTCTTTGAAATCAAGAAAACCTCCCGACAAATTGCAGGTCAGCAATAAGTGTTGAGATTTGGGCGATTTAAGACATTGTCTTCGCTAGAAACTGAAAAATAAAATGTTCTGTGTTTTTCTGTAATTAGTCTCAAATGAAACAGTCCTTTCCAGGAAACTTACTAAGAAATAAAAGTTGCATATCAATTTCTTTCCGGAAAATGATTAGGAAACTAAGGTACCCAAACAATTTTAAAGTCTATTTCTTTTACAATTGATCTCAGAGGCGCCTGTGCTTAATGTTCTTCTTTCCTTAATTTAATGAACGCAATTCATGTGTAAATCGGATACTGAAGTGGGAGATCACACAGGGAGCAGTCATTCAAACATGGAGAGCAATGGGATTAGAGTGGGGGGAGCAGCAGGCAGTTATCTTTGATTGGAGGAACAGAGAGACGGGATTCTTCATAAATCTCTGTTGGTTTTATTGTCTGAAATTTGCATTCATGTCTACCGCTGCAGTATAAAGTCCGTCACAATGATCATAATCAACTGATTGATGTTTTAAATTGGTCATCAGCGATTGGCCAGTCACCGCTATTCTGTTATTTATGCTGGTGTTCACTTTGGCACTAACTGTATATGATGTCTCTATTTGTTTAATACAGAGAACGTGCTCCTTCGTTGCTGAACGTGTGGCACAGAGCGACTTGGACATTTTATTTCATTTCTTTCTAAACAGCGTTTAGAGAGTGCTTCATTATTGAGTTCAGTCTCTATTTTCATCGCTTCATAAACACTGATTGCTTTGCATTAGATATTTTCCCCAAAAACATTACCATAAAGAATCCCAACATTGTCGAGGGAAATGTAAGCCGTTCATGAATGACACAAATAATTACATGTATTCTGGCAGTAAAACGGCTCTGATTAAGTTATTATGCTGTATACATTTTAGGTTAAAGACTCATAATCTATGTGAAGCCAAGTGAGGAAAAACAATGAAATGTGTTGTTACTGCTCCAGTCCCTTTGAAACTGCACATTTTTTCTAGTTAAGACAAACAATTTCATACCGGGGTGGTCTTTTTTTCACGCATAAACAGAGATCTCATTTAGTTCGGAGGGTTCGGGATATTTGGCATTGACAGATTTGAACTTCTCCCCTTCTTCTTACTGCTCCTGACACCTCTGCAAAGCAGCAGACGCTCTGTGCCCTTCACTTGACTGATCTAATTCGGTTGTGTCTGGGAACATTCAGAATGCCAGGCTTTGCAGAAACATGACAAGTTGAAATGAAAGGGCTCTTGTAGGAAATGCGCGACGCTCAAACTCCGAGGTGCAGAGCAGAGGAGGCAGCGCTGAAACGCAGACGCGCGCTATTGAACAGCTGATAAATTATGAAGCGTCAAGTAATCAAAGCGTGAGCACAGGGTTATCTAAAAAAACAGCAACATTAGCATGAGATGCAAGTGAGCTTTTATGGAAAAGTTGCAGTGCTGAGTTAACTATTGTGGCGGTTCATCGCCATATGAAAGATTATGTCTCTCTCTTTCAATCAGTTTGACATTGCACAAAATCTGTGTATACTTCCATTCTGTAGATGTTGTCATAGTATACCAGACCTTGATATTTTACATATGTCAACAAGTCATCTATAATTGAATTACAAATGTGCCAGAGCCTTGGGAAAAGCAGCCAAAGTGGAAGCCAATGGCTTTATGTAAATACACTCACATTTGAATGATACAGTGCGTGAAGTCTGAAGCGCTATTGTTAATCTCAGAAGAAAAGAATGTCCTCCACAGCAAAATATACAGTCTCATACCTTCGGTGCTAAAACTGGAGGGTTTACACGGAAAACACCATCACAGTTTCCGTAGGATCCTCCAGCTCACAGACAGATAAGTCTCAGAGCTACAACTCCCACACTTTATTCAAAGCAAAGCTTTCTCCAAGGAAGCCACAAACCTTGTTTTCAAACTCATGTCAGAGGTTTGGTGTTAAAGGCTCTTTTTTCCAAGAACCTTGCCTGAAAGACTATTATTTTTTATCTTCTCAGTTCAGGGAGCACATTATGACTCGGAGAAGAGTCAGTGGAAGTACAAGCTGACTTATAATGGAACTACAACCCATGACTAATACCCATAGGCTGCAAAACTTTTAAAGCCCCTTCCATGCTAATGTAAAACAGCTTCATTGGTCAGAAGCCCACAGTTTTTAGCCACCGCACATGTTCAGGCGCCATGTTCCAGCCCTAAGCTTAAATGATGGATTAAATCCTTTTACACTTACTAGCATGAGGAACAATAGAGGGACGGTGCTGACACATTTCATCTGCATGTTTGAACAAGCTTGTCTATGAATGTCAAACACACATTATGTATTAAAATGGATCATCTTTTATCCTGTGTAAAAATCCCTTGTAGACCATTTGTTCATATACGGTGAGAAGTAGGCTAACATTTTTTTGGGGGAAAGTCTGTCTTTACCTCAGAAATATAGGATTAAGAAGCTAATAATCTTATAATGCTGTCAAACAAGAACATACTGTGTGTTACAAAAAGGCTTAGGTTTTTGCTATATTCCCATTAACTGTTTTAACTTTGAATGATAATTTCTATAAGCAGCAGCAAGGCAAGGACTAATTTTCCTGACGTTTAAATGATTCAAGTTTCAATTTAAGAGTAAGAAAACATTCAGAAAGCAGTGAAAATTAAGCACAATTTAATCTATTAGGTTAAAATACCCCCCAAATAAATAAATAAATCATAAGAGCCATTTGAAATTGTTAATCGCATTTTTCAACAACCAACTCATATATAAAATGCCGCTGAGGTCAATATGACCCCAGTGACCGCTCCAGTCGTCCGGTTATAAATGCGCCTCATGAACTCGGTGTGTGGTGTAATATTTGATGAAACACCAGCAGAGACTCCGGTATAAGAGGAGTCATGGTTTGGCATCACTTATATACCATTAGTATCTTAGTGTACAAGTTTGATTCATGGAGCTAGCTGGCGTTACCGCTTCGTTGATTCATAGCACGCTACAGTAGGTCGCTAGCTTTAGTCCGTAGCATACGTGCTATCCGACTAGCTAGCTAGTAGGCTCATACTTGCCAACCTTCCCGATTTTCCCAGGAGACTCACGTTTTTCATTGCCCTCTCCCTGTTTCCTCCCAGGGTCACAATTCTCCCGCATTTCTCTGATTTATGCAACATTTTCACACTTTTTTTCCCTTTTCGTTATCTCAACCTGTTTTTGGCACTGACTGTACAGCGTGTACAAGCCAGACTGTTTACACCTGGACGGCATTAGAGCCACACCAATTGTCTTCTCCCAGCAGAGGAGAGCTGCACTCGCTGCACATCACAGAATCGTAGCCAAGCCGAAGTGGCGCGAGCCATTGGAAATAACGTGTTTCAGGGCGCAGTGGTGCCATTGTCGCATTGTGAGTGAGAGATGGAAAGAGAAATGGAGAGTACTAAGAGGAAGAAATACTCAATCAGGAGCAAATCATGAATGAATGAAATGAAAACTGATGAATATAAGTTTATACCAGAGATTTATACGAGTTCACACCAGAGGGGCCAATTATTCAGTTTTCTTTCTGGAGAATTAAAAGTAAAAGTAGAAGGTAGAAAGGTGGAAGTGAGTCTAGAGCGACTGATTTCCAAAGCAACAGCCGAGAAATCATATGTCAATATGTAATTTAGATGTGTACATTAAGAATTTATAAGTTTAACTAACCAGTATTTCTGGTGCTGACTAGCGAGGGAAGCAACGTTTAATTGTCGACTGATCGCGCACATGCACGTAAAGTCATAATGGAGTAAACCCATTTTAGCTGTAGGCTACTGGTCTGCTGTGCAGTAAATAGAAAAGTTGCCCTTACCCATGCCACGGCCATGATGCCCAGAGCGAACAGGCTGGGTCCCAGCAGGTTCCACAGACCGTGACGGTCCAGCTGCAAAGCCATGGACAGAGACATCGCCCCCAGCAGATACAGCACCTTGACAAGAAACACATGGATCAATAACAGTCCTCCATAAACACTGTTAACACTGTTACCTCCCCTGTAAAGAAGCGGGTCAGTACATCTCACATCGCTGCTTTTGGAGAGAAAAATACTGTAAAAATTCAAATTTTCCCCTCACATGTAAGAAAAATGGTGCCAAAAAGCTTTGCAGTCTTTTAGTAATGATTAACGGTTACTAAAACACCGGGAGGCCATTCTCAGTCACCGTATGTGGACCTACATTTTCATTCTTTCTGCACCTGTGTCCTGTTTTTTGGAAGTGAGAGTTCTACTTTTCCTCACACAGCTGCTGCATTCATGGAGGTCTAGTGTAAAAATGTGTTGCTGCAACAAACAAAAAAAGCCTGAATGTACCACATTCAAGCTTTTTTTTTTTTTTTTGCAGCAACACATTGGCCACAAACAGGCAAGAAAAAGAAAGAGTGGAAAAAAGTTTTGTGGGTGTAAGTCAGTTCAACTGAATAGTGCAGTGAGGGAGAATAGAAATAATCATTTGAGTCACTGTGGTAATACACTCTGAACTCTAGCTTGAAAGGTGTTAACAGTTTGTTGTTGGCTGCTTGTTAACTAGCCAGCGAGCTGATTTGGAAAACTATATTTTAGGGTGTCTGTGAATCTGTGTATATGACAAAAAACAAACTGTAAACGCGAGGGTGTGCAGTGCTTATGTTAAATATTTACAGGTTTTTATGCATTTTTAAAATATGTCATGATGTTGTTTTTAAATATGGTGTAAAACTGGGTTATATGTAGCCAATAAATCCTGCGGTCTATATCAGAGCTAAAGCATAGAGGCGATGTTGAAAAGATGCTCAGTGGGTAAAGATTTACATCCTGTGTAGGAACGAATGGGCTTGGGGCACTGAAGTCAGAAAGTATTGAAAGATGATTTGATGCATTGTTGTTTGTAAGAAAATATGCCAACCTTATCCTGTAATGATAACAGCCACTACAAGAGCTGGCTTTCATAAATAACATGCAAATCTGTGTTTAAAAAACGGTAAAAAGCGTGACATCAGTTTAATGTATCAGTGGGGGAACACAGCACAGAAAATAACTGTTGAAGTGCTTGCAGAATAATACTGAACTGAACTTCCTCTCTATGTGTGTGAGAGCCACAATATAACAAAGAACCAAACACTGACAATAGAGGCCCATGCTATAAATAATGCCATTTTAACTTTCTTTTTTTTTTCTTTCAAGCTCACAATTTGACATAAAGCCACAGGATATAAAAGAAATAAAGTGAGAGGAAAAAAATCAATAAGCTGTGCTACACATGCTTCGGGAGAACTTAAGCCTGTCCAGGATGCCTGAGGTCTGCATTCTTCTGTCTGGAAGGGACCGTGAGGAGAAATTGGGGATTTTTGAGCGGGGAAGGGATGACCCGCGCTGCAGGAGAACAGAACTAATTGGCACAGAGCACGGAGGAGGGGAGCAGCGTGGTGCAGCCCGAGGACTCTGAGCAGCAACAGTCATCAGTCATACTGCACCGCTGGGTCACGCAGGGGCGCCCAGACATGCATGTATACATGTAATGGATGCAGGCATGAATGCATCGCTTCACCATTAATGGTGTTTCTGCATTATTACATGTGCTGATTTGAATGAGAAAACAAAAGCAATCGATAACATTATTACCCAAAATGTCAGTTTTATACATCCGTCACATTTTAAAGATCTAGCACACTTCACGTAGCTGTGCATACACTGTTTTTTTTTTTTCAGTGCAACCAGTGGGCTACCTCCAGATCTGAAAAGTGAAGCCAATTCTGAAGTGCCTTAAACTTGCATTCTTTCTAATAGCCAGCAGGGGGCGACTCCTCTGGTTGCAAAAAGAAGTCTGATTGTATATAAATCTATGAGATAATGAGCCTACTTCTCACTTGATTTATTACCTCAGTAAACATTGTAAACATGAGTTTATGGTCTCAATCGCTAGTTTCTGTTTAACAGAGAACTCTCAGCTTTATAGTTTCTGTCTCAACCGCACTTCATTCTGTTTTAGTCCTGTAATATTCTTGCATATCTACATTTGCACATTTACTACCTCAATTATTTTTTATTGAAGAACAAACATTGTAACTTGCACACTTGCTAATGTATATAGTGAGTTATTCTACGTTTATATTTTTTTATGCTAGTTGTAGTAGTCGGGTATATTTATAGTGCATTCCAATCTTTATATTTTGTAATCTATGGATATATTTCTCTAGCGTTGACATGTAGATTTTATATACTGTTTCTGTATATTGCCTGGATAAGCTGTTGTAACACAATAATTTCTATCTATCTATCTATCTTTTAAGTCTTCTTCAATACAGCATGATGTTCATTTAGTAAATTATGGTTCCATTTAGAGTCAAATAGACCATAAAGCAGGGGATGCTTTAGGGGCGTGGCTACCTTGTGATTGACAGGTCGCTACCACGGCGTTGTCCGGTCTGGGAGTTATCCGTGTTTTCGTCTTACGACTGTAAACACAGTGTGTTTGTAGTTCATGAAAGTTCACTGTAACATTTTGGCTGCTTATTCAGCTTTTGGTTGTACTTAGCTCCACCCTCTCGTGTCACTTGTGGTTGCAAAAAAACAAGATGGCAATGGCCAAAATGCCCAACTCGAGGCTTCAAAACAGCAGTCCACAAACCAATGGGTGACATCACGGTGACTACATCCATTTCTTATATACAGTCTACAGACATTTCAGATTTTACCTCCAAATAAAGTGGTTAAAATAATCGGGCTAAACTGTTCTAATTGTCTTAAAGCTCATATTTCATGCCCTGCTGTACCCAGATCTCAGCAATAAAATTGGTGAGAACAATGTTATCATAACCTCTCAATAAAAGAGGGCCAAAAATACAAAGACCCAAGTTGTAATAAAACGTAATTATCCTTTAAACTGATTTATCTGATGCAACGACCTTCAGCAAATTGAGATTAACAAATCGCCTGTAGCAAAAAAAAGTCCTTGCTAGATATTCTGCTGACATATTCGTGAAGACATACACCTTTGAAGGTCCAAAAGTCACAAACACACACAGTATCAGGTGCTCATGGGTCCTTCACCCTCTACTGCGGTCATGGACTTAAACAAACAAACGCACGCACACAAACAAACAAACACACACACACACACACACACACACACACACACACACACCGTCTCTCTCTAGTACACAAACACACACGGCTCCACTTGCCAGTCCTGACATGTGCGATTTGATTAGTGACTGCGTACTGCAGCGCTCAGCAAAAATGAAAACTCTAGAGGACAGCAGATGTTCGTATACGCTCCCTCCCTCCCACTACTCCGCCCCCTCCCTCTCCCCCGTCTCTCTGTCTCATTTATGGACATGGACACACACACACACACACACACACACACACACACACACACACACACACACAAACACACACACACACACCCCCACACGTTCCCTGAGACTGCTCCATCTTGGTGTGCAGCCAGGGAGTGACCCAGGGAGAAGGTGCACCTGTTAGCGTTTACTGTTATCCACCGCAATATGTCAACAACAACCGGAGAATTTAGCACCAGGCGTCGCCGATTCTAACACATTTATCTTTTCATTATTAACTAAAAATTGAGGCATATGCGCTCCTCATTTATGTCGCTCCTTCACAGCTCTACAGCTCTACTTCTCGGCCCTCTAATTCCTGTTTGCTTCAGGGTTTATCTCAAGTTGTCGACCACTAACGTGGAGCTCTCGGTCCAGGGGCTGCCAGACTGCGACGGGCAGAAAGACGTCTGAATCACTGCCTACATCTCATATTTTGTCAATCAAATCAAACAGGTCTGGAGTTGCTCTTGTGAATGGCTGCCTCTCCATTTAGAGACACAACAGCAACAATCAGAGCCTTTTGTTGGCGGATCTAAAGGTGGGGCTCTACATGGTCTGTTTCCATGAGCCACTTGTTAAATAGCAGCAAAATAATCTATATTAAATGATCCGGTAGCTCACGGCTCTTACACTTTGTCATGACCACTTGAAAGCTGTGCATGTAATGTAGTGTACTCAGCTTCCCATATCGTAAAGCTCACAAGTTTTATTGAAGTGGAACATCAGGACAAATGTGCCTACACTCACTGCTCTTTGACAAACTACAGCTCCATTAAAATACTCATTTTTCCTTTCAACTACATTACTTGACTCTCCTTTAAGGATAAGGAGGTAGAACTACAGTTCAATAGACGCCTACCTGTTTGATGATGGACTTTAGCCTGGCCATCGCGATGACGGTGACCCACACCGACATGAGCGACCCGAGGAAGTCACAGAACTGCAGGACGTCATACTCCATGATGCAAAAGACCACAATACCCGGCTGGTCACATGCATGGTAGAACTGTCAGAGGAGAGGGGGAAGTGGTTAAACCAACGAACAGATGTATCACAGTTTTGTTCCTATAGTGTTTGGAGAGCAACGATGACGTTGACATGATGAACACGTGACTGCATCCACACAATAGGATATCTAATCGTAAATATTGAACATGTTTAATATTTGCAAATTGAAATCCGTGCGGTTAGGATGGACTTCTGAGCTGATCGGAGGATGTAAAAAAACACTCTTAACAAACCTCACACCACAGGAATATCTGGAGAGATAATATTTAGAATTTTTTGCTGATGATTGTCAGGAGGGGGGAATCGGGCCCGAAATCGGCTTGATTCTCGTGTAGTGTGTGTACTTTGTATTGTTTGACAAATGTTATGCTGTGGTTGTTGAATAAGTGACAGGTCTTTCTGGTTTGGTCTAAATTTAGCACAAAATTGGTCTTTTGTTTTAGTCACCACTCTCTAAAAACATCTGCTTTTGTGTGTTTGTACATGCTTTAATCATTTCTGACATTTCTAAAATTGCT
This sequence comes from Sebastes fasciatus, assembly GCF_043250625.1. Classification (NCBI taxonomy): domain Eukaryota; kingdom Metazoa; phylum Chordata; class Actinopteri; order Perciformes; family Sebastidae; genus Sebastes; species Sebastes fasciatus. The sequence goes on from NC_133800.1 coordinate 30,900,924, forward strand.
GTTTTTCAACAAAGTGATGGTAAAAAAAATCCATCTTTTATTTTCAACCAAAACTACCCAGATATTAGACATCTGGTGTGAGAGGGGCTGTGTTTTTTTCCAGCCTCTTTCGCACAAAAAGGCGTATAAATGCCACAATAATGCGCAAGGCGTTAATCGTGTAATAAGTACGCCTTTCTTGATTTCCGCATGTCATTTGTACGCCATGTATCCTGTACTGACTGCAATGTAAACTCATCCACATATAAATGCTATGTGGAATAAAAAACGAAAAAGACCACTTTTGGAGGGAAGGTAGGAAGGTGGATGGGCCCAACAAATGCTGGACTTTTAAACAGGAGACCCGAGTTTGAGACCAGTGTTGACCGGTGTTTTGTTTTGTAAGTTACGTTAGTGACGTTTGTCACGTGATGATTGTCACATGTTTTTATTGACGTTTGTGACGTGTTGTCCGTAGTTGAGTTACATTGTTTCTGTACGTTTTTTACTTAGTTTACGTACTTATTTTAAGCCCAACCATGACATTTTTCCTTACCCTAACTAAGTGGTTGTCTTACCTAAACCTCACTGTGGTTAACTGCTCCTCATTAAACATTTCCAAAGCCAATTCATATTTTTAAATATTTTGAATTGTCTAAAGTTTGCATCCATGTTTACTAACTTGCAGTCTTCAGACAGAAAATTCTAGTTTAGTTAAGCTGCAGATGAAGCGGTGACGCAGCTTTCCAATTGTTTGTGCTGGTATCAGACCCAAAAATATTTTATAGGTCAACTCTGGGTTTTTTTTGTTTTCTTTTACAGAGGATAGAACGTGCACCACTTTGTTTGTGTGTCAGTCACTCACCGTGGAGAAGAACATGGTGAAGATGTAGACTGAAGCCTCCAGCAGGTAGTGGCTGCGGATGGCGATGGCCACGGGCGGGACGAACATCAGGTTACTGAGACAGAGCAGCAGCGTGGAGAGGAGCTGGAAACTGTAGGAGTAGGCCTCCGAGTTGTCTGTGCATCCCCAGCCATCCCAGCCTAACACACACACACACACACACACACACACACACACAGTCAGTACTGTACTGTATGATGATCTGAGAAAGTAGACATCTAAGACCTTTTGTGTTTGCAAGCTTTTTAGGTTGGAAACAAAACTGGTGTTGAAGCGGTTTCCGACTTCCTGAAACTCTAAATAAACTTTAGGAAGCTCTTCTTAAACCTTTTGTCTGAATGGATGAGAAGGATTTTTACTGCGGATGAATCAGTTTGTTTCAAAAAGCTCGTCCCTTAAGAATTTACTGTATCTCTTAAAATGGATAAAATATTTATCTCTCAACAAGATGAATGCTTCATCGGCCCTTTCTTATAAAACAGACATTCCTCTGTGAAAAAACAATCAAGAACAGATCTGTGTGAAGTTGTTTATCCTGTAAACAACAGAGCCTCCCGGAGTGAACTCCCTCCTATGGTAACACCCTGCCTTGCCACTTGAATTGGATCCTTATCAAGTGGTGGATTGGATAAGACAGTGCGAATTAAATATTCCTGAGCGCTGTTGAACGGAGGGTTTGCTGTGTGAGACGGGCCAAGGGCAAGCGCTGAATGCAAAGCGCCTGCCAGGGAAGCAGTCACACATATGAAGTATGACAATGGATTTAACTGAAGAGAAAGCAGCTCCGATAAAAGAAGATCAAAGGCAGGATTTAAAAAAGCCTCGGAGGACATGCTTTGTTTAGCTTCATAAGCTCATCTTTTATTGAAAAGCTGTTCGTAATTAAGGGTGTGTTTTATTGGCTTATATTAGGAGATTAATACCAGGCCGCCGTGTGACTCATTGGACAGCGGCACATATAATCTAATTGCCGTTCAATTCTGGGAAGAGACCTTTGCCATCCCACCTTGCTCTCTCCCATTTTTCTTGTCACTCTGCATGATGTATTTTCCAACAAATTACAAACTCTTTGCCACAGTGATGACCCAATTTCCTCACAGAAACTTTTATCTTATCTTGTATGCAAAAAAAGCTTTGGACTGCTGAAAATCACTTCCAATTATTAATTCATGGTCACGCTTTTTGCTAATTATTAATTACTGATAAATAATTAAAGGCATTGTTGAGTATATCACACAATTACTTCTCCACTTCTATCAAACCAGTTGCTTTGTTTGTTGATAACTCTGTTTGGCGAATGCAATTTGAAAATAAAGCGGACATTAAAATAGAATTAAAGAAGACATACATAGTCTGAATTTAGTTCACATTCGAATTGAGCACAAATTCAAATCAACAAACAAAGAGGAAAAGAGCTCTCCATGTGAAACATACACTGACAATGCACTGCAATCGATATTAAAGTGTTACCTGCTTTGCATTCACAGGCAGCATAAAGGTAGTTGTTGGTGCGCAGAAGCTTGCACTGTCCGTACGTCCCACAGTCGTTGATGCATGGAGTCAGGTATGCGCGCATATACACCTCGGCGGTGACATTGGTGCACGCCTGAAATCTGGAAGAGTCACAGAGAGGCAGAACGTTCACTGGTGAATTCAGACGGTATGGGGGAAAAAATTTGCTACGGTTTCCCCTTTAAATGGAGTTCAACTGACATATTCTGCACTACAGCTGGACTCCAGACTGAAATATCTTAACAACTACTGGATGGATCGCCATGAAATGTTGTACAGACATTCATGGTTCCCAGACGATGAGTCCTAATGACTTTAGTGATCCCCTGACTCTTCCTCTAGTGTCACCAGGAGGTTCACACTTGTGGTTCTGTGTGAGATGTCTCAACAACTATTGGATAGACTGCCATTCAATTTGGTAAACACACATTCATGACCCCCTCAGGATGAACTGTAACAACTCTAATGATCTCTTCGCTGTTCATCTAGCACCATCATCAGGTTCAAATCTCCAGTTTATCCAATACTTTGGTTTATGGGCAAATACGGGAAAACTATTAACATTCACATGAGCTTCAACTGTATTTAATGATAATTAGCAAATGTTGCTAACATGCTAAATTAAGATGATAAACATGTTAAACATTATACATGCTGAATATCAGTATTATCATTGTGAGCATGTTAGTATGCTGACATTTTTTCACTCAAAAAAATAATATATATATTATATTAGATATTAAAGTATTTAATAGCAATTAATCGCATGATTGTCCATAATTAATCGCGATTAATCGCAAATAAATCAAATTTTTTTATCTGTTCAAAATGTACCTTAAAGGGAGATTTGTCAAGTATTCAATACCTTTATCAACATGGGGGTGGGCAAATATGCTGCTTTATGCAAATGTATGTAGATACATATATATTTATATTACGCGTTATTATTGCGTTAACTTTGACAGCCCTAATATATAAAGGTGGAAATGATGCTGCAACACAATCAGATATAAACAATAAACAATAGAAACACCATTATACTGAATCAAGCGAGAAAAAAATAACACAAGCCGCAAAAAAAGAGAGGAACGATCAGGTCAGCATACGAGGAGCAGAAAAGAACAAGATAAGAGACATTAAAAGAGCAAGGACTGAGATAAAAATGACAGTTTTTAGCCTTTCTATTCATTTTTAACAAACATTTCAGCAACTTAAAGTAGTTGGCAAAATCGTACATGAACACAGTGAAAGTGGCAGTACTGCCTCTCCACTTACAAACAAGAATATGATATCTACCCAAAACAATCACAAGATTAATAGTACTGTATCTGAAATGCTTGCAAGTTATCCATAAAATAAATGATATCAATGTAAGTAAATGAGTGAATGAGTGTTATACACTTTTAATGACCAATTATGGATGTCAGCCCAAAACAAATTAGTGTAAGAACATTTAAAGGACAAATGGTCAATGGTTTCAGCTTCTGGAGAACAAAAGATGTAAGGGTCCATTTCAAATTTAAATCTTTTGTGTAGGAAATCACTGACAGGGTAAATTGCTGACATTATTTTAAAATGGGTTTCTCTGACTTTAAACAAAGGATTTGATGGATAGAAAGAAAAGGACTATCTTTAAAGGGACCTCTATATTGTTCACTGCGTGATTACAGCCCCACAGAGTCTGTCAGTTTGGCTGTAGTCTCTTGTTTTGTTGTTTTATTGCTTCAGCACAACACGTTGGAGATCAAAATGACATTTTAGGGATGTCACAAGTCAGAAAACTTTACTCTGTTAAGCTTGTGCAATCTCCAGAAGCAATTACAAAAGTAATCATCCTCAAATTATGTCTGTGCTTTATAGACCAATGAGGAAGCTCTACTGTGATAGTTTAACCTTCATTAAGTATCTCAATTACAGCAGGTTGGTACCCCATTTGGAATTTTTCACAATACCTGCAGTAAGAAAGAGCTCCATTTTTAACATCTTCTTTTTTTGTATTTGTAGAGAACTATTTCAAACGTAAGGTAACATTATTTAGGGATTTGACGGCCTGATAGAGGTTGTGGTTATGCAGCTAACTGTGGCGTACAAACAGCTGCACACCCACCTATACATAATGTGTAAATCTCTGATAAAACATAGGATAAAAGACAGAAACCTTGGCATAAATGTGCTTGTGTTGTCTCTTTTCTAATTGCCAGTGTAGACAATCAGTCACAGAATGAAACTCCAGGAGGCAACAAATGTGTTTCTTTGCCTCTTCCCAGAACCCATTTTTTAATTGGCACAGCTGCTCACTTCTTCATCTGTAAGTTGTATCACTCAACTTAATTGTAGCCTTGAAGAGCACCTATCATTCACACTACCTCTTTTCTTCTCTAACGAGACCTGATTAATTTAGCATGTGGAAATTTGTGGTAAATCTAACACGCGGCTCACGTGAACGTTTTCATACCTCAGCAATGCTCTCATGTGAGGATGAGGCCGTGTCCCGCACCATCTGTTATTATTTGTTTAGTCAAATTCAATTGGAAACTCCCGAGTGGCCGGCGAAAGAATCTGCTTAATTTCATTCTGTTCACATTTTCGTGCCATTAAGGGTTCGGCAAAAACAGCTCAATCTGCTGAATAGCTAATACTTAAGAACTTGTGAATAACATTGCGTTGGACAACTTAATGGAAACATTTCCCCCTCCTTCTCTTAGCGACGTTTCTCATAATGACTTTAAACAACCCTCAGAGCAAGGGAGTGTACTTATTGCACTCAAATGTGGATTAAACTGCACATATGTACAAATAAAGATAACAACATATGTTCTAGTCAAGATAAGATAAGAGCTGTGCTCTTTATAAATCCCTCCACATATCTAGTTGGTGCAATGCATTATGGTCTGCTTAGTGTACTAAAGGTGGAAAAACTAGCGTCTCCTTTACAAACACATTTCTACTGCTAATCATTTTGTTTCAATTTCCAAATATGCAAATGTTGAGATATGAAAAATCTGCTTTTGAACCTCAAAATCTAACCCTCCTCCATGTCATATGCTAGGTGAGCACCAGAGGCCCATTTATGAAGCCAATCCCAAATTAATCTGCTGGGCGACAGATGGGAGAGAATGTGGCTGAATGAGGGAGGCAGCGCTGTTTAAACAGCGAGCATGGTGTCTTCATTAGAGCACTGAATTATTCATTCTGTTAAATAAACTAGTGATTGTTATACAAAGATGCTTTTAAGAAACACTGAATGTCCTATTTTGCAATTGCCTTCCTGTAATTGACAGCAAATATTGTCTCACTGAGGTTGCTTTGGGCTGCTGGGACCAAGACGAAGAATTGATTATGAGACTGTCAAAAATTTATGAGCAACAGTCATTCAACCGGGTTTCAGTGAATTTCTGCTTGTAAATGATGTTTTGGAGACTTTCTGGGTTGACTTCTCCAGAGAACACAATTTACACCATTGTTTCCATTTTAAAAGGTTTTCTATAAAAGAAATAGTTCGACATTTTGGGAAGTACGCCTAGTTACTTTCTTGCTGAAAGTTAAAGCCCTGACACACCATGTCTGGCCGCCGGTGAGCATCTGTCATCCTAGTTTTTGTGGTGTGTGCCGCACCGTTGGCACTCATCGGCTCCTGTTGGCGTTTTTTTGGCCGATTCAGCATCGGTGCGAGACATCACTCTGATTGGCTGCTCAGCTTAAGCGAAGCAACGCAAAAGAAGAGAAACATAAGTGAGGAAACAAGCAAACGACTAAAGTCAAGAGAGCAAACACAGAAGGCTCTTCTCATTTTTCATCTTCATCTCATCTGATCATTCCAATACACGGATTTTTTCACAAAGTCATGGCCATCTGGAATGAAGCTAAGCGGTGAGTGAGAGTGGTGTGAAATGGTCAGCAAACGCCGTTTTGTTTCATGTACGTCTCATCAACAACAGCTTGTATATCTGCTATCGTCATGCTGCCGGTTTCCCTTTTTGAATGACCAATACAGACTACCGCCACCTGCTGGTGTGGAGAGTTATGTTAGAACATACGTGCTAGTTGGACGTTGGCTGTAAACTGAAGTGTGTTCGAGTGCAACTTTTGAGCCAAGACTCAGGCGACGTGATGCATCGCAACAGTCAGCCTTCGTCGTCGCTAGTTCTTTGATGTTGGTTTGGTGTGTCTGGGCCTTTACACGAGAAGATGGATACTAGGGATGGGTGATATGGCCAAAATCTTCTATCACGATATAGGTCATTTCATTTCTCGATAACAATATATATTACAATATCGCATGTTTTCTGAAATGAATATGAAATAACCACATGGTAAAGCCTACTGTTCTATACTCCTGTGTGAATTAAATACTTTAAATAAATACCTTTAAATAAAGTGCAAAATATAGAGAAAAAAATTTATAAATATAGGCTTAGCCTATATCGCGATAGAAACGATATAGAAAAATATATATGATATATCGTTTTGACGATATATATCATCATATTGCGCAGTCCTAATGGATACCACTCTCAGGTCTGGAAGCTACCACCAGCAGCTGGCTAACTTAGCTTATCATAAAGTCTGGAAACGGGGAAACAGTTGGCTCTGTCCAAAGGTAAAAAAAAAAAATTCCTACTGGCACCTCTGCAGCTCACTAATTAACACTTTATATGTTGTTTGTTTAATCCATAAAATCGGGGATTTATTATTTTTAGACTTGTTTGTTATGGAAACTGCCAGACAACTGGCTTTTGTACGGATTAAAGAAACAAGATATAATGTGTTAATCAGTGAGATGGTATCGAACTTCAAAATCGCATCAAGAGAGTGAAGAAGCATCTTTTACCGAAGTGTCAACAATTGTAGCCAGCAGTCTCTTTTCATGAATAATTCTAAATGTAGTAAAGTTCTCCAGGAGTGTAAGCATATAGGATAAACAAATATCTATAGAAATACAGAAGCCTGTCTCACCCATGTTCAGTGGCACACAGAGAGCGCAGACTGAGGTACCAGATGCCTGTTTGTGGGTAGGGAATCCTCAGTTTGGTGATATTAGCGGAGGCGTTCACAGACAGGAAAAACCCGGCCTCCGATTCTGCAACAGAAGAAATCGATCAAAGAGTTTAAAACTGAAAGAGCTTCACACTTATTGGAAACAGCATTAACAAGAAAAGGTTATGTTTTCTGAAAAAAAATTACATTTAATCACTTCTGAAATTTTGCAGTTAAAGCAAAACAAAAGCAAAACAGCTGGAGTAAATAGTGTATGAATAGTGAAAGTTTTGGGAGTTGGAAAAAGCATAAATTACTTGTAATATTCTTATGGAACAATAAACTGTTTGTTAATTTGGGGGGTTATTTAACAAAGTTAAATGTGACATACCTGATTCACATTTCAATGAGGAGTTTTCCCTTAGGAAGAGAGGCATCCCGTGGTTCAGGCAGCCGAACACGGTAACATTAGCTCCTCTCAGCGTCGACTGCGGGAGGAAACACAATCACATGTCATTCATCCATCCGACCATCAACCATCTGCTGCCATCACGCCGGTGAGCTAACGTTGTTCCTGAGCACTTCAGGTCTCATTTCAGCCGTGAGATAGTAAACTTTAAAGCTAACACATCAAGTGAAACTGCTCTCCCTCTGTCTGCCTCAGGCACCTAAATGAAGATGTTGGCAGTTTATCTCCTTAAAGCATCAATTATACATTAACACACTCAGGCATTAAAAAAAAAAAAAATCCTGGGGAATTATTCAAGCGTTGGGAGCTGCATATGCTTATACAAATTGGCTCATTCTGCAGAGAGGTGAAAGGAGACCACAGTCCAATTAGGTGAATCAGTAAAAGGACAACGGGAGTACAAATAACAGCAATAAATTACTGCATGTGTTAATAAAATATTAGTGTGCACTCAGGCATCAAATTCGGCACTTCACAAGTTTACTAAACTCTTTCTAATTTATTCACAGTATCTCTGGACTTGGGGAATGAGTGTTGTAATATTTACGACTGCTGTGAAAAGTGTCCGGATAAACTACTAAACCTGAAACTGCAGGTCAAAAAATAGTAAAATTCTTTTTCAGGTAAAAAAAACTTTGCCGAACAAGATGCAGCACATTATATTCATTTGCTTTGCGTCCAGAGGGAAATGCGCTCGGTGGTACGGATTACTTTAGGCAATTATTTCATGAATAAATAAGATTTCTATCACCCCCCACCCTCCTCCCCCCCAAAGCACAACATGAGCATAATGTATATGTTGATTAATGCAATGACTCAACAAACACTTTGCCAGGTGCTGAGATTTCAGGCTTCCTAAACTCGCCATCTGGCCTGCACTCTCTTGGTAGTAAGACTCAATCACGCCCACTGGCATTTCAAGATAGTCCCTCCCTCCCTCCCCTCCTCCTCCCCACTTTTCGTCCTGACTCTGCCCTACAGTTTGAAGATGAAGGATTGAGCGAGAAGCACTCGTGGATGGATTACCAGACGGACCAAACCGAGCCCAGGGGCCGCAGAGGGAACAGGAGGCCCCCAGAGCCACACTCTCTATCTGAAGTTATAAACATTTCTTGTTGGTAAGTCAAAGAGCTCAGTCAGAAGTAGACGGGTTTTTAGTCACGGCAGCGGCGTGGCGTCAGCCTGTTGGTCAGCCAATCCACCACTTTGGTCCAGACTAAAATATCTTGAAACTATAAGATGGATTGCGAAGACATTTACGACAGATATTCAACGTCCCTAGATGTAAAATTGTCATTTTTCGGTTGGTCCTCTAGCGCCACCACGAGGTTGACTCTTGTGTTTCAGAGTGAAATATCTACAACTATTAAATGGATCGCAATGAAATTTACAACAGATATTCAAAACCCCTGGAGGATAACTTTCTGTGTTATATCTCAACATCTATTTGATGAATTGGCATAAAATTTGGCACAGGATCACGGTTCCCAGACGATGTATGCTTGATGCTTGATGTATTGGTGATCTTGTGAATTTTCCTCTCCCGTCACCATGAAGTTGACATTTTAGTTCTTTATTAAATTATCTCAACAACTACTAAATTGCTGTGAAAGTTGGTACACGCATTCAGTAATCCCAGGCTTTGATCTCCAGACTTCATCCAGCACCATCGTCAGATCAAAATTGTCCAATACTTATGTCCAAATACCAGTAAAACTAATTACACTCCCATTAGTTTAAGTTCTTCTTTGTGTTTAGTGCTAATTAGCAAATGTTTGCATGCTAACATACAAAATCAATAAGGTGAAACATTATACACTACCTGCTAAACATTGACATGCTTGCATTATAACTGAAAGCATGTTAAATGGTAAATGGACTAGCATTTATATAGCGCTTTTATAGTCTTCTGACCACTCAAAGCACTTCACACAACATGTCATCATTCACCCATTCACACACACACACATTCACACACTGATGGCAGAGGCTGTCAACCTGCCCATAAGGATGTAATCTAAATAGTCATACACACACCAATGACACAGCCTTCGGGAGCAATTTGGGGTTAAGTGTCTTGCTCGAGGACACTTTGACATGCGGACTGGAAGAGCCAGGAATCGAACCTCCGACCTTCCGATTGGTGGACGACCTGCTCTACCTCTGAGCCCACTGTTCACTCATCACTGTTAGCATACTGTTGTTAACATTTAGCTCACGTAAATCCTCAAAGAGCCACTAACATAGCTTTATACTCTTATTTTTGTTCTTGAGTACAATATTTATTGTTTTAATATTTTTGTTAAATAAAGACATTATATAGCTACGTAGTGCTTACGCCCTGCACAGTGAGCTAAAGTTCAGGTTCAACTAATAGCAGCACTTACGGTTACAGAAGAGTTAGAGCTGCTTAAAGGAAGCAAAGCACTGCTGCTATGTACTAAGACGGGCCTCGTACACGTCTGTGCCCAGAGGCTCATTGTCCCATTATCAGTCCATGTTAACAATCAAGCCCAGAAAGTCACAACAGCAGTATTGTTATGGGCGTTTTTAAAGACTGCCTTATTGATAAGACACGGTATGCGATGACACAGGAGGAAATAAGTTCCCTCAAAGCTGTTGTCCTTCCCTCTGGCCAGGATAAATCCACACCTATTTGAAAAACTGAGTCAAAGAAAAAAAAAAACTAAAGTATTTTCTTGTGCTGTGGTTAAAAAAAATCTCATTACTTCTAAAGTGATGTCACCACCGTGCATGAGGAGGCACACGGGAAGAATCCAGCCAGAAATAAAACAGATGTTTAGACATTTGTTTTCCTCTGGCTTTAGACATTAAAATGAAGACATAGGAGTAAATAACACGTCCTATTCCCATTTTAACTGAGTTTTAACTGTTAACATGTTAACTGAGCTTTGAGCTCTGCTAAAGACATGTAAATCCAGAGGACAGATGATCCTTTTGTAATGGGTTATGTATGAATAATGTCTGTTTATAGTAACAGGATGTCTATTGTGTATGTGTACTTTTTCTCAAACTAAGCTGCGTATGGATGCAAAATGAATTTCAGTGCAAACTGACATAAAGTTGTATCGTATCGTATCGTATATGCTAGTGGTGTAAATAAAATTCCTGTAAATTTCTTTTTTAAATGTTAAAAATAAGATGTTATATCATTCCTCTCATAAAATCAACATAATCAATATATCCTGGAAACATTTCTATTTCACTCAACAGTGAAGTCCCCCAAAAGTATAGGTAGAGTAGGGTATAGAGCTGCAACAATTAATCAATTAGTTGCCAACTATTAAATTAATCTATTTTGATAATCGATTTATTGGTTTGAGTAATTTTTTAAGAGGAAAAAAAGTCAAAATTCTCCAATTTCAGCTTGTTAAATGTGAACATCTTCTGGTTTCTTTACTCCTCTATGACAGGTGTGGACAAAACAAGACATTTGAGGACGTCATCTTGAGCTTTGGGAAACACTGATCGACTATTTTCACCATTTTCTGACATTTTATAGACCAAACAACTAATCAATTAATCAAGAAAATAATTGACAGATGAATCGATAATTAAAATAATCGTTAGTTGCAGCCCTAGTAGCGTATATGGTAACTAACAACCTAAAATAAAATTTGTATAGTCTTGAACTCTTTCGATTACAATCAAAATCCCGGTGTCTTCTGAAATGTGACTCTTTGGTATTTACTCTCAAAAAAGGAGACTTAGTTTAAGTGATACAGACACAAATTCATGGACACACAAACATAGAAATCATTTTTTCTCGCCTATTCCCCCACTTTGAACTCACTTTATTTTACTGCTCTTCTCTTTTGTACTGTTGCGACAGTGACATTAGGATCTTAAAATAGTTTACACACGTGAAAACGTGAGGCTTTGTGCTTTCAAATGATGTACAGTTCATACGTAAGTGAGAATTCAACAGGACGCAATTTGGGTCACTACTTTTCAATGGATGAACATTTAGGTGGCTTAGATGAAGCCAGGCTACTGCCACGTTTAAGAGTTTATTTCCCTGTACTTCAGCTCCATTCAATGATATGACTGTAATTCAGGTTATTTATAATGTGTTATCAAATATCCTATTGGTTGACAGTTTTAAATGATGCCATCACCACCTTGTTTCATCAGGAGGATATCAAATTAAGGAAGCGAGATGCTCTCAAGATACAGATGATTATTTTGTGATATGTTTGATCCTTCTCAAATCTATCGACTGAACCACTCGTGTGCTGTAGAAAGCAGGAAATTCCTTTGTTTTCGACTCCTCTCTGCCTGTCCGTGTGGAGCTCAAATTAAGATTTTACTGATAACTCTGGAGGCTCGATTTGTGTTCCCGCTCCATCTCATATGATGTCCCCTCAAGCTGGATGCTGACCCTGCACCCAGCATATTTGCTGTCCGGTGAGCAGCGATTCGAAAAGGATTTCAATCACTCTTCTGTTGTCAGAGCATTGTTGTTAATTTATGTTCACTTCTTGTTGCACTTGCCTGGTTTTTCTGTGTGGCCCATTTAAAAATTCATGCCTGGAATTTGAATGTTAATCTTGTTTTGGTTTTTATTTATTGCCGTTTCTTGTAAAGCACTTTGTAACACTGTTGTGAACATTAATCACGTTTAATATTGTGATTTATATGCCTGCTCCATTATGCAGCTATTAGTTGGGATTGTGGAACGTGAGTTGTAGAGGCATAATTCAATCAGGAGTGCCATCTTCCAGCAACACAATGCTCAAGGTTACTGACTGAAGGAAACTACTGTAGAAAAACTTCAGAGTAAACATCCCCTTCAAAATAATTAGTACAACAGTACAGATTTTTGACTTCAACTCTCATTAAAAATGCTGCAGACAGAAGAAACTTTTGATGAATGCCAGTTCATCTCTGTTGTGTACTCATGTGGCTTTTGCTTTGCTAAATTTCCCAGGAGTCATGCTGATGACATGTGCCAGACAAGACACAATGCCAACTGATGCAAGAGCATAGATGAAGCTGGCATGTGCACTATATGCTGCACATCCCAGTGCCCAAACTAATTAAAATAAACTCCATGATGAGTTTTAATTTTGCTCGGAAAAATATGAAACTGTCTTTTGTTTTGACTCATATTGGACATTATGATTAGATTTGTAAGCACCCTCACCCCCTCTGAAATTACCATTGCTCCTTAGCAACAGCAAACATGAAAATTTTTTTATTATATTATATTTTTCTGCATTCATTTATTTCTACATTTATTTATTCATATTTATTTATTTCCACATTTACATCCACGTCTCCTGGGTGATAATGAGAGATGATATCACAACGATGCCGTGGTTTCTCCCTTTATACAAATGAATGTGGAAATAAATAAATCTAGAAATGAATAAATACAAACAGAAAAATATGATACTTTTTATTTATTGACATTTCTAATTTTTTTTTTTTTTTCAATTTATAATTTATAATTTATTTTTTAATAATTCATTATCTTTAATATTTAATTTTCAATGTATCATGCTCATTTATTTATCAATTTATTTGAGCGCCAACATACTCAGATGATAGTGTATTACTGTGAAAAAACAACAATAACATATAAAAGCTAACAGGGCATACATTGATAGAGTCTCAGGGACTAACGCTCACTGCAGTGCTTACGCTTTCTTTCTCGGCATAAGCCCGACCTGAAGAAAACTTTGAAAAACGGACCTAAAGCGATTAAACTGATCCGCCACCAGTTGAGGTATCAGTGGAAATAAAAGCCATATATTCATTCTTTCCACACTCTTTCACCGAGAGTGATGCAAGGCAGACAAGCAGCTCCAGCTATTGTCTCCTAAAGCCCTGCAAATCTGAGCCCTGAGTCCCCCACTGGCAGCGGCTGACGGGATTCTGCGCCTGTGACAAGCGAGTGACAGATCATCGCCGAGGGGGGAGAAATCTGTCCATAGAATAATATAGCATGACAGTCTCCCTGAGGAACACATCTTGTGCTCATACACTAACAGCAACCAGGTTTCATCACAGCAGAGAGCATACTGTCTCTGCAATATCCACCGGGTTAAAATCAACTATACACACTTATCGGGTAGTGGGGGACTGGATTGGAGGGGTCAGGGTTGATCCCAGGACACATGAGGCAGCAAAACACCCAGGAGATCACTACTACACACATACAAACAGAGGTTCTCCTGACGACTGTAGGATGAAGCACACATTGACAGTATGAAAACCCGCCATTTAAACCCTGGACGACCTCTCTGCGAGGTGACAGTAGCCGCTAAACCACCGTGTCTCCACATCAGCCAAGCGATCAATCCATAAAGCATTAGATTCATTACAGTCAATTATTTTCATTTCCTTTTAAAGTGTGTTTTTCTCTGACATTTTGGGAAATAAGGCTGCTTGCTTTCTTACCGGGGGTTAGATGAGAAGATCGATTATCAATTTCATCTCTGTGTGTTCAGTGGAGATGAAAGATGTGTTTAGCCTGGCTTATCACAAAGTCTGGAAGCAGGCAGAGACAGCATAGAGGCTGCAGGATAACAACTTCAAACCTCTCCTTTTTACATGCGCAATCTGCAACATACGATTATTTTCATTATTGATTAATCTGACATTATTTTCTTGATTAATCGATTAATGGTTGTGTCTTTAAAAAATGTCTAAAGAAGTTTAATATCATATGAAATGAAGAAAAGCAGCAAATAGTCACATTTGAGAAGATGGAACCAGTAGATTTTGGGCATTTTAGCTTAAAAATGACTTAAAGCTGGGGGGAGGCAGGTTATTTTTGGCATTATTGGGCAAAAATCCATAATAACCTTTCAGCATATTGTAATTCAAGTGGTACCCCAGGGTAGGCAGTTTTTTGGAAAAGGCAAAAGCCAGAATTTGGAAATACAGCAGCTCTCCCCTCTCTGTCCTAAGCCCATCCCACCAGACAAGCACGGGCATACTGTATACGCTTCATAAATGAACCTGTATGAGTAGTCATGTAATCTCTATAAACAGATTCCACATTCACATGTAGACCCCAGAAGCTTATCGGTCATCAGACCGATAGCCGATGGGTTCCAAGATTGATAGTCATTCGTTTCAAACATCATCCCGATCGTGATCCTGATGCCGTTATAAAGCAGCAATTCTTTGAGAATTACCGTTCTGTTTTCATTGCAAACTTGTGGGTTGCTTTGAGATGACATACTAACGTACAATATCGGTGAAGCATTTCAGAGATGGAAAGAAAATGCTGCTAATAGTTTAGCCTTCGCCACAGCAGTGAGCTCACGCAGAGGGTTAAACTATTAGAGAGATGGAGAGAAAATGATGTTTTCCCTCCCGTAGCTACCATATCCATGAGGCTAGCTCACAGCGCTATCCGCAGCCATGAGCAGAAGGCTAAACTATTAGCAACATGTTCTCTCCATCTCTGAAACACTTCGTCGATACTCTCAGACTCTCTTTTTAATAAGTCCGTCTTCCTTTTTTGGGTTGCTTTGCAGTGTAGGCAGTTGTTGCCAATGCTGGAATAGCAACTTTTCCTACAGGATATTCCGCCATTGAATCAGCTTTTCACCCTCTGATGGTTCGTGCACGCGTATCTGCATATGTAGAACAGCCAATAGGAACGCTCTTTCTCTCTGAAATGACCTGTGATTTTTTAAAGCCTGATAACAGAGCCATGAGGAGGTGCAGAAGTCTAGTTTTCTCTCAGAACACTTGAATTACAATATGCTGAAAGGTTATTGAGGACTTTTTGCCCAATGATGCCAAAAATGTTCTGCCTACTCCAGCGTTAAATGATTACAAAATAGTTGCTGATTGATTTTCTGTCTTGACTAATTGACTAAACCGTTTATTTCAATTTCAATATTACATGGTGTTTATTGATACGTGTTTACAGCAATTAGATGATGTATTGAAGTTTTTTTGCTATTAATAGCTTAGTCCATGAGCTCACTTCAGTGGAAGTGCTTTCCAAGGTCCGTTCAGTTGCTGTTGTGGAGCTCTTGATCGTATCACACTGCTGTTTCCACAGTCAAGAATGAACTTTCAATCTCAACTTTTAAGCAAAATTTGGCCTAAAAAAAGTGTACTTAAAGTGCTATGAAAAAACGGAAATGTTAACATCTGCGATACCCTGACAACTGGGCAACTCCATCTGCTGAGGAAGATTATGTGATACGATCAAAAGCACCAGAACAGCTGCTGAACGGACCTTGTGTTGAGATTCGTTTGTTCATTTTGGAGTTGTTGGAAAGGCTTATTTTCCTTCTGTTTTGCCGGCTAAAAATATCCTTGACCAATATCTTGTCTGAATGCAGAGAGATGAAACTGATATCAATCTATCTCCCAGGAAGACAGCAAAAAAAAGCATATTTCCCAAAATGTCAGGATATGCCTTTGAACCGAACAATCAAAGACATTTGCCGGGGTTTTATGCTTCAACACTGGCTGGCTCGCTTTCTATTAGGAGTGAAATGTTAAAAGTCCATCTGCCAGCCTGTAGCTCTCCAGTTTCTGGCTCCCTGCAGACCTCCAGAGCCACTGCAGGTGCATCCCTAATGCCATTACTATCTGAAGGACAGATTAACAAAGACATATCAAATCCTGCTTGGCTGATATTTGCATTTTGTTCGCTCTCAATTAGAGACATATGTCACAAGCCCAAACACTGGCGCCTGTTTCATTGTGAACCTTTTCAGCTCCCACAGCAAAGTCGATGACTGTTCCAGCATCCATATTTAGCAGGCTAGCTCAGTCGGACACGTTTCCCAGTTCTCCTGCGCTAACCTGCATATTTACTTAACTGATTACTATCTGATCCTTTGCAAGAGTAAAGCATACAGCAGGTGAAGGCACAGGGAATGAAAAAAGCACCTGCCAAATATAAGGGTCAATACTGGCTGTGGTCGGTAAAACTTCCAGGTCAACTGCCATCTTTTTTGACTGATATAGTACCAGAAGTACAGTCATTATACAATATATAAGCCTGTATATGCCTACAAATTTCTCAAGCGTCAAGATAGCAAATAAAACGCCCAATCTTTTTTTTTTTTTTACATATAATCAAAGCTAAATGTACATACAGTATGTGTACCTAACTGAAGTGTCTTGATGATACAAAATAAGGATATTATGTTTGTCAACTGATCATAAATGTAATTTTTTTTGTATACAAATTTAAGTAAACTAAGTATTAACAGTATCAGAAAACATTAAAGGTGCTAAATGCGAGACTGGGAGCATTTCTATTGCCTCCGCACGGCTCTCAACATGGTGACGGTTGTGCCGGCAGCTTGTAGCTAATGATGCTAACAGCGCTAGCAGTGAAAACAAAGGCTATGGTACTGGCAGAGCTAACAGTGTTAACCTGAGAGGGAACCGGCGGGTAGGCATTACGCTTCTGTGACGCAGCCGTGAGCTAGCCAGTGGGGCACGCTCACATGCACTGACATGCACTTAAAGGCACGTGCGGCCGGCCCGGCTATGTCAACAAAGCACAGAGAAGCTCGGAGTACAACACACACAGAGGGAGAGTGACTTCATTCTCTGCTCAGGTAGACATTACTCCTCTATATCTTTACATGGCAAATAGTTGTTTGCTGCTATATTAATGCTCTGGATATTATATAGAGCATATGACGTGTTGTATTTATACCTTTATAAAAAACCTTCCAACCAATTTGTGTAATAGCAAATTGTCTTTTTTAAAGTTGGGTCATGGATTATGCCTTTAAAATAAGCAGGAATAGGGTCATCAGAGCGACTCACCATGTTGAGTTTGAGCTCCATGTTGAGGACTCCTCCGCTGTCTAAAACAGGCATCAGGTTGATGGCGAACACGGCGGCCCTGTCCGGCGGGATCGATATATTCGGACCAAAGAAGACGTAGAAGTGCACGGAGAAGGTGTCCAGCTCGTTGCGCAGGGTCGGACGGATGGGCCAGCATTTGTTAGTGTCGGCCGTGGGGGCGAGGTAAACGATGCTGTCCTCCGAGGTGTGCAGGTGAGTGGCGTTCTGCGACAGGCTGGGCAGCGAGGCCACTGACAGCGTCTCAGACAGGGAGAAACCCATCGCTGTTCCAAAGGACTGAGGCATGTTCATGGAGGAGCTGGGCTGGGCTTGGTCCTTCGACAGATTGGACTTGGAGCAATCTAGTCAGAGGAGAAAGATATCAAATTCACAAAGGAAATCAATCAGACTGATTCCAGTATAATGGATTTTCACTGCAGAAGCTTTTAAAAATGAACCTCGCAACATCCCGTGTAATGTAACGTAACAACCAATCCCCGGCAAGTCTCAAACAAACAGGAAATAACCAAGTCAGTTATTTTGCTCGCGTTATTATGCATGCTAACTAAGCAACCGCGGCTTTTGCAAATGTTTGAAATGTTCCCCCTTCGGCTGGCTCCCATAATGTAAACAGCGAGGTTCAGCGGCGTACACTGCTTTTTAATGAGACAAAGATTCACAGTAATTGCAAACAGTATGCTTTCACTCAACACAAAGCAACTCTGCAAAATGGTCATTGATGGCAACTGGCAAAGCACCATCACATACCACAATCCCCAAGGGGAAAGGATTTCAAAGGCTTTTCTCCCTCAGCCTCGTTTGCATAGTGTTGTCTCTGAAAGGGTTTGAAGTATTTTGATGTCCGTTCAGGCAGCTGAAGCACTCCTAAAAATACTGAAATACCAAATACTGCTGGCTGGAGGCAAATGTAACTTTGGTGGAAACAAGAACAATCTGTGTAAAATCAGTCAAGACTCACATATATAGAGTATATTTATGTATATGTGTGGGTGAGTGGGAGTGGAGGGGCTGTGTAAAC